>NW_024610433.1:0-249729 GCF_016920785.2 Ixodes scapularis
GACGTTCGGCGCGGTTTTATTCGTTCACCGTGACCACGATCTCGCCTATTGCCTCGGTGAAAGCGAATTATTGGAGAGAGCACGGCCTGACGAGGAGACGTTTGGCGCGGTTTTATTCGTTCACCGTGACCACGATCTCGCCTATTGCCTCGGTGAAAGCGAATTATTGGAGAGAGTACGGCTGACGAGAGACGTTTGGCGCGGTTTTATTCGTTCAGCGTGACCACGATCTCGCCTATTGCCTCGGTGAAAGCGAATTATTGGAGAGAGCACGGCCTGACGAGAGACGTTCGGCGCGGTTTTTATTCGTTCACCGTCACCACGATCTCGCCTATTGCTCGGTGAAGCAATTATTGGAGAGAGGCACGGCCTGACGAGAGACGTTTGGGCGCCGTTTTATCGTTCACCGTGACCACGATCTCGCCTATTGCCTCGGTGAAAGCGAATTATTGAAGAGAGCACGGCCTGACGAGAGACGTTCGACGCGGTTTTAATTCGTTCACCGTGACCACGATCTCGCCCATTGCCTCGGTGAAAGCGAATTATTGGAGAGAGCACGGCCTGACGAGAGACGTTTGGCGCCGTTTTATCGTCACCGTGACCACGATCTCGCCTATTGCCTCGGTGAAAGCGAATTATTGGAGAGAGCACGGCCTGACGAGAGACGTTTGGCGCCGTTTTATTCGTTCACCGTGACCACGATCTCGCCTATTGCCTCGGTGGAAAGCGAAATATTGGAGTAAGCACGGCCTGACGAGAGACGTTCGGCGCGGTTTTATTCGTTCACCGTGACCACGATCTCGCCTATTGCTTCGGTGAAAGCGAATTATTGGAGGAGAGCACGGCCTGACGAGAGACGTTCGGCGCGGTTTTATTCGTTCACCGTGACCACGATCTCGCCTATTGCCTCGGTGAAAGCGAATTATTGGAGAGAGCACGGCCTGACGAGAGACGTTTGGCGCCGTTTTATTCGTTCACCGTGACCACGATCTCGCCTATTGCCTCGGTGAAAGCGAATTATTGGAGAGAGCACGGCCTGACGAGAGACGTTTGGCGCGGTTTTATTCGTTCACCGTGACCACGATCTCGCCTATTGCCTCGGTGAAAGCGAATTATTGGAGAGAGCACGGCCTGACGAGAGACTTTCGGCGCGGTTTTATTCGTTCACCGTGACCACGATCTCGCCTATTACCTCGGTGAAAGCGAATTATTGGAGAGAGCACGGCCTGACGAGAGACGTTCGGCGCGGTTTTATTCGTTCACGTGACCACGATCTCGCCTATTGCCTCGGTGAAAGCGAATTATTGGAGAGAGCACGGCTGACGAGAGACGTTCGGCGCGGTTTTATTCCTTCACCGTGACCACGATCTCGCCTATTGCCTCGGTGAAAGCGAATTATTGGAGAGAGCACGGCCTGACGAGAGACGTTCGGCGCGGTTTTATTCGTTCACCGTGACCACGATCTCGCCTATTGCCTCGGTGAAAGCGAATTATTGGAGAGAGCACGGCCTGACGAGAGACGTTTGGCGCGGTTTTATTCGTTCACCGTGACCACGATCTCGCCTATTGCCTCGGTGAAAGCGAATTATTGGAGAGAGCACGGTCTGACGAGAGACGTTTGGCGCGGTTTTATTCGTTCACCGTGACCACGATCTCGCCTATTGCCTCGGTGAAAGCGAATTATTGGAGAGAGCACGGCTGACGAGAGACGTTCGGCGCGGTTTTATTCGTCACCGTGACCACGATCTCGCCTATTGCCTCGGTGAAAGCGAATTATTGGAGAGAGCACGGCCTGACGAGAGACGTTTGGCGCCGTTTTATTCGTTCACGGTGACCACGATCTCGCCTATTGCCTCGGTGAAAGCGAATTATTGGAGAGAGCACGGCCTGACGAGAGACGTTCGGCGCGGTTTTATTCGTTCACCGTGACCACGATCTCGCCTATTGCCTCGGTGAAAGCGAATTATTGGAGAGAGCACGGCCTGACGAGAGACGTTTGGCGCCGTTTTATTCGTTCACCGTGACCACGATCTCGCCTATTGCCTCGGTGAAAGCGAATTATTGGAGAGAGCACGGCCTGACGAGAGACGTTTGGCGCGGTTTTATTCGTTCACCGTGACCACGATCTCGCCTATTGCCTCGGTGAAACGAATTATTGGAGAGAGCACGGCCTAACGAGAGACGTTCGGCGCGGTTTTATTCGTTCACCGTGACCACGATTTTGCCTATTGCCTCGGTGAAAGCCAATTATTGGAGAGAGCACGGCCTGACGAGAGACGTTCGGCGCGGTTTTATTCGTTCACCGTGACCACGATCTCGCCTATTGCCTTGGTGAAAGCGAATTATTGGAGAGAGCACGGCCTGACGAGAGACGTTCGGCGCGGTTTTATTCGTTCACCGTGACCACGATCTCGCCTATTGCCTCGGTGAAAGCGAATTATTGGAGAGAGCACGGCCTGACGAGAGACGTTTGGCGCGGTTTTATTCGTTCACCGTGACCACGATCTCGCCTATTGCCTCGGTGAAAGCGAATTATTGGAGAGAGCACGGCCTGACGAGAGACGTTTGGCGCGGTTTTATTCGTTCACCGTGACCACGATCTCGCCTATTGCCTCGGTGAAAGCGAATTATTGGAGCGAGCACGGCCTGACGAGAGACGTTCGGCGCGGTTTTATTCGTTCACCGTGACCACGATCTCGCCTATTGCCTCGGTGAAAGCGAATTATTGGAGAGAGCACGGCCTGACGAGAGACGTTTGGCGCCGTTTTATTCGTTCACCGTGACCACGATCTCGCCTATTGCCTCGGTGAAAGCGAATTATTGGAGAGAGCACGGCCTGACGAGAGACGTTCGGCGCGGTTTTATTCGTTCACCGTGACCACGATCTCGCCTATTGCCTCGGTGAAAGCGAATTATTGGAGAGAGCACGGCCTGACGAGAGACGTTGGCGCCGTTTTATTCGTTCACCGTGACCACGATCTCGCCTATTGCCTCGGTGAAAGCGAATTATTGGAGAGAGCACGGCCTGACGAGAGACGTTTGGCGCGGTTTTATTCGTTCACCGTGACCACGATCTCGCCTATTGCCTCGGTGAAAGCGAATTATTGGAGAGAGCACGGCCTGACGAGAGACGTTTGGCGCCGTTTTATTCGTTCACCGTGACCACGATCTCGCTATTGCCTCGGTGAAAGCGAATTATTGGAGAGAGCACGGCCTGACGAGAGACGTTTGGCGCGGTTTTATTCGTTCACCGTGACCACGATCTCGGCTATTGCCTCGGTGAAAGCGAATTATTGGAGAGAGCACGGCCTGACGAGAGACGTTTGGCGCGGTTTTATTCGTTCACCGTGACCACGATCTCGCCTATTGCCTCGGTGAAAGCGAATTATTGGAGAGAGCACGGCTGACGAGAGACGTTTGGCGCGGTTTTATTCGTTCACCGTGACCACGATCTCGCCTATTGCCTCGGTGAAAGCGAATTATTGGAGAGAGCACGGCCTGACGAGAGACGTTTGGCGCGGTTTTATTCGTTCACCGTGACCACGATCTCGCCTATTGCCTCGGTGAAAGCGAATTATTGAAGAGAGCACGGCCTGACGAGAGACGTTTGGCGCGGTTTTATTTGTTCACCGTGACCACGATCTCGCCTAATGCCTCGGTGAAAGCGAATTATTGGAGAGAGCACGGCCTGACGAGAGACGTTTGGCGCCGTTTTATTCGTTCACCGTGACCACGATCTCGCCTATTGCCTCGGTGAAAGCGAATTATTGGAGAGAGCACGGCCTGACGAGAGACGTTTGGCGCGGTTTTATTCGTTCACCGTGACCACGATCTCGCCTATTGCCTCGGTGAAAGCGAATTATTGGAGAGAGCACGGCCTGACGAGAGACGTTCGGCGCGGTTTTATTCGTTCACCGTGACCACGATCTCGCCTATTGCCTCGGTGAAAGCGAATTATTGGAGAGAGCACGGCCTGACGAGAGACGTTTGGCGCGGTTTTATTCGTTCACCGTGACCACGATCTCGCCTATTGCCTCGGTGAAAGCGAATTATTGGAGAGAGCACGGCCTGACGAGAGACGTTTGGCGCCGTTTTATTCGTTCACCGTGACCACGATCTCGCCTAGTGCCTCGGTGAAAGCGAATTATTGGAGAGAGCACGGCCTGACGAGAGACGTTCGGCGCGGTTTTATTCGTTCACCGTGACCACGATCTCGCCTATTGCCTCGGTGAAAGCGAATTATTGGAGAGAGCACGGCCTGACGAGAGACGTTTGGCGCGGTTTTATTCGTTCACCGTGACCACGATCTCGCCTATTGCCTCGGTGAAAGCGAATTATTGGAGAGAGCACGGCCTGACGAGAGACGTTTGGCGCCGTTTTATTCGTTCACCGTGACCACGATCTCGCCTATTGCCTCGGTGAAAGCGAATTATTGGAGAGAGCACGGCCTGACGAGAGACGTTTGGCGCGGTTTTATTCGTTCACCGTGACCACGATCTCGCCTATTGCCTCGGTGAAAGCGAATTATTGGAGAGAGCACGGCCTGACGAGAGACGTTCGGCGCGGTTTTATTAGTTCACCGTGACCACGATCTCGCCTATTGCCTCGGTGAAAGCGAATTATTGGAGAGAGCACGGCCTGACGAGAGACGTTTGGCGCGGTTTTATTCGTTCACCGTGACCACGATCTCGCCTATTGCCTCGGTGAAAGCGAATTATTGGAGAGAGCACGGCCTGACGAGAGACGTTTGGCGCGGTTTTATTCGTTCACCGTGACCACGATCTCGCCTATTGCCTCGGTGAAAGCGAATTATTGGAGAGAGCACGGCCTGACGAGAGACGTTCGGCACGGTTTTATTCGTTCACCGTGACCACGATCTCGCCTATTGCCTCGGTGAAAGCGAATTATTGGAGAGAGCACGGCCTGACGAGAGACGTTTGGCGCCGTTTTATTCGTTCACCGTGACCACGATCTCGCCTATTGCCTCGGTGAAAGCGAATTATTGGAGAGAGCACGGCCTGACGAGAGACGTTTGGCGCCGTTTTATTCGTTCACCGTGACCACGATCTCGCCTATTGCCTCGGTGAAAGCGAATTATTGGAGAGAGCACGGCCTGACGAGAAACGTTCGGCGCGGTTTTATTCGTTCACCGTGACCACGATCTCGCCTATTGCCTCGGTGAAAGCGAATTATTGGAAAGAGCACGGCCTGACGAGAGACGTTTGGCGCGGTTTTATTCGTTCACCCTGACCACGATCTCGCCTATTGCCTCGGTGAAAGCGAATTATTGGAGAGAGCACGGCCTGACGAGAGACGTTTGGCGCCGTTTTATTCGTTCACCGTGACCACGATCTCGCCTATTGTTGAATAATTAGTGCAAAAGAAGAAGAAGATGTAACAAGAAGGTATATAGACGACGACGAGAACGGAGGAATCGATGGTGACTCCGGCAGCAACTGGAACGAACATGTAAATATTGTACATAAACCCTTCCTTTTTAACGAACTCGCTACATTTAATCCTCCTAACGAAGAAACGTAACATAAATTTGGTGCCGAAACCCGGGAGTAGCTGAGTCAAGGAAAGGCAAAGAAAGGCTTGGAACATCCATCGTAAAACCCAACGATCACCCGAGTGGACTTACCTCAACGAAAATGGATCAACTGACGCCAGCCGCCATCGAACAACTTAAAAGAAGAAGAACCGTGATTCGATCGGCGACAACCAGGATCATTTCCGAAATCGTCACTCTTATAGGCATGGAACCAACGTCCATCGGGGAGCTGGAAGAAAGGCTTAACATCTTGATACTCAAAGAATCTGCGTTAAAAGAAATCGACGATCAGATTGAGAGAGCCATCATCGATGACACGCTGGAACAGGAGATGGTAAACGCAGAAGGTTACGCCGAAAGAATTAGCTCAACGAAAACAAAAGTCCTACGGAAACTAAAAGAGCATGAACGAATGACTAACATGACGTTGGACACCTCAATGCCAGGCGCAAGTTCAAGACCACCACGGCCCATCAGTCAAGAACACGCAACGGTCAAACTTCCAAAGCTGGAAATTGCAAAATTTACGGGTGACATACGGTCATGGCAAGGTTTCTGGGACCAGTTTGACGCTACAATCAACCAAAACGTCTCTCTGTCCGAAATTGACAAGTTTAAATACCTGAAAAGTTACCTTACAGCTAAAGCTGCTACAGCAATTGAGGGGTTACAACTGACAGGTGAAAACTACACCGTTGCACTGGACCTCCTGAAAACAAGATTCGGGAAAAAAGAGCTCATCGTAGAAGAACACATGTCACGGTTACTAGCAGTGAGAACAATCAGTAACTCTCACAACGTGGAGAAGCTCAGGTTGTTGTATGACGAAGTTGAGACAGGAGTCCGAAGCCTTGAGGCGCTTGGTGTCTCTTCAAACACCTACGGGACACTCCTACTAACAGTCCTGCGAAAGGCTGTGCCATCAGACCTCGAACTAGAATATCATCGAAAAACAACACCGGAAGTGACAAACGAAGGCAACGAACTAAAACAGTTTTTGAACTTCTTGAAAAGCGAAATCGAAAGTCGAGAGCGGACTCAGCATGGAAACCAAAGAGTCCAACCAACTGCCAGTATGGCCAGTTCTTCAACTTGGAGGAACGAACGACCTAGACGATATCCACCTTCGACAGCTATGTTCGCGACAGGAACGAACACCAACGAAAACCAGTGCCTGTTCTGCGGATCAGCTGACCATATGACTGCCAACTGTTCGGTGCGCATGCCCCTGGACCAAAAAAAAGAAGTCCTGAAAGGGAACAATCGTTGCTTTCGATGCACTAAACCTAACCATTGGTGCGAAGAATTGCAAAAGCGCAAGGTGGCTAAAGTGTGATAATTGTTCCAGAAGACATGCAACAACGATGTGCGACCCGAATTACAATGCATTGGAAAAGCAAACTCCGAACAAGCCCTTAATAAGAAGTAACAAAGCAGTCCCTACCGGAAATGTGCTCCAGTCCTCTCTAAAGGCAACTGATAAGGAAAACAGAGGGCCTTGCCAAGTGCTTCTACAAACAGCAAAAGCGTGGGCCGAAGGAGAAAGAGACCGTGCGTTCGTTCGGCTCCTGATTGACGGTGGAAGTCAACGCACTTTTGTTAGAAAGGACGTCGCGGAGAAACTTCACCTGAAGGTTCTCGGAGAGGAAGACTTGAACATATTTACCTTTGGAGAAGGCGCAGCAACTGCTCCAAGAACATGTCGAAGAGTTGAGCTATGGCTGCGCAATCAGTACAGCAGAAAAGACGTACGCATTGAAGCTTTGGAGGTCCCACAGATTTGTGCCGACATCATTGCCGCACCACAGAGGTAGCGCTGAGCATACCTGAAGACATGCTCATTGCGGATAGCGCTTTCAGCAACAACGAATGTGAGAAAGGCATCAGCCTTCTAATCGGAGCTGACTATTACTGGGAAGTAGTAAGTGGAAGTGTAAAGCGCTTGGAAAAAGGGCTGATGGCCGTCGACACTATCTTTGGCTGGACTCTACAAGGTCCCGTGCCCTCAACTTCGTCTACTGCTATATACTCATCGATTACAGGAGTATTGAAAGTGACTACAGCTGACATAACTGACATATCTGCACAGCTGCGGTCATTCTGGGAACTGGAACACATTGGGATAACTGCAAAAGAGTCGCCGACCAAAGGAAATCTACTGTTCGAAGAATTTGAGAACAAAGTAAAATATAAAGAAGGACGTTATGAAGTTTCTCTGCCATGGAATGATCAAGTTGAAGAGCTGAACGACAACAAAGAGAATGCAAAAAGAAGACTTAGGTCGTTAACCGCACGCCTCATGAAAAACAGAGCGTTTATGATGGACTACGACACCACCATTCGGGAGTACTTTGTAAATGGCTTCGCAGAAAAGGTCGTAAATACAAAGGAAGCCGGCAATCCCGTATATTACATGCCACATCAAGCAGTTGTGCGACAAGACCGACAAACAACAAAGTTACGGGTTGTCTTTGACGCGTCTTCTAGCACCGCTGGGGAACTTTCTCTGAACGACGTCTTGTCCAGCGGAACAAACTTAAACCCTGACTTGATCGATTTACTGATCGCGTTTCGTACACACAACATCGCAGTAACAGCTGACATCGAGAAGGCATTTTTGCAAGTCACCTTGGCGGAGCAAGACAGAGACGCATTACGTTTCCTGTGGTATGACAGTACACCCAAACAAGGACATCAACTACCACAAGTAGTAACGTGGAGAATGGCCAGAGTTCCCTTTGGAGCAACATCAAGTCCGTTTCTCCTGGCGGCCACGGTGAGACACCATTTACACCTAATGGAAGAAGAATTTCCTCAAACCACGAAGATTTTAAAGGACCACCTGTATGTTGATGACCTAATAACGGGCGCGGAAAATTTGAAAGAAGCAGAAGTCCTCTGCAGAGAAGCAAGGGAGATAATGAAGAGGGCAGGAATGAAGCTTCGGAAGTGGAAGTCAAATAGTCTAATAATATTAGAGGAATTGACGAAAGAAAGTTCCGCCCAAGAGGAACTAATCGAACTGGTTGGTCCAACGAAAGTTTTAGGTGTTGGTTGGGAAACACGGACAGACATGATCAAAGTCGATCTCACTTCTCTCATCAACTTTCTGTGCTCAAGAGAGGACAGCAAACGCTTTGTGTTGCAAGCGTCATCTCGCATTTTCGATTCAATGGGACTACTGGCTCCTGCAATAATCACTGCAAAAATTTTATTTCAGCATCTATGGGAGCGAGGAGTTGATTGGGATGAGACATTACCTGCTGACCTTTACGAAGAGTGGGACGCATGGTGTAAAGACCTCACTGCACTAAAAAACATCGCGGTCCCAAGACTCATTGCTCTCGACTTCTCCAAGGACGAAACAGAAAAGGCGTTACATGTCTTCTGTGACGCAAGTACAAGAGCATATGGAGCTGTAGCATTCCTGACATCGAAAGAACAAAATGGGAAGAGGGTGGCTCTAATAATGGCAAAATCGAGAGTGGCACCCCTCAAACGGTTGACTCTTCCGCGACTAGAGCTCATGGGGGCATTAATAGGCGCTCGACTGACGCAGTTCCTCACGAGCAAGTTGAAGCTAGAAGGACTTCCAGTATATCTGTGGACGGACTCTACGATTGTCCTGTATTGGATTCGTGGTTCAACAACCCGGTGGAAGCTATTCGTAGCAAATCGAGTCACGGAAATCCAAGCTCTGGCGGAACCAAAGGAACTGGAGGCATTGCCCTGGTACAGAAAATCCAGCAGACCTCCTAACACGGGGACTTATGCCAAAGTCTCTAGTACAGAGCAAGACATGGTGGAATGGACCAATCTGGTTGCATCGCTCCGAAACATCATGGCCGAGTCAAATTCAGGGCAAACCAGAAGGCAATGAATACCTCGCGGAAGAAAAGAAAGAGACTATTATACAACTCACAGTACCTCAAGATAATCAACTGGTGAGCTTGGAAGACTACAGTTCATTTATCAAGTTGATTCGGGTGACGGCGTGGATAAAACGGTTTATAAATAACGTAAAACAACAAGGCCAACGAAGTGGTCTCCTAACGAGCGAGGAAATTATAGAAGCTGAAAAATTCTGGATAAAAACAACACAGAATGAGACCTTTTCAATGGAAATCAAACTCTTGCGAGACCAACGACAAGTTCAGAAGACTTCAAAAATCAAGATGCTTAACCCAAATATAGACTGTGATGGGATCGTAAGAGTTGGTGGCCGATTGCAATTTAGCGACAACGAAGAAGAAGTGAAACATCCAATTATTTTACCTGCAGACCACCGATTCACCTTCCTTCTCATCGCTGAAGAACATCGTCGACTACTGCACGCCGGAGTTCAAGACACGTTGACGCAAATACGTGAAACCTATTGGGTTCTAAGGGGAAGGCAAGCCGTAAGAAAGGTCATACGTCGCTGTATAACTTGCCAAAGGCAAACTTGTGCACCAGCCTCCGAGCCTGTAGCTCCACTACCGGCAGACCGAGTATTAAGGTGCGAACCGTTTGAAAAAACAGGGGTGGATTTTGCTGGGCCGCTTATCTGTCGACGTGACTGCGGAAGCTACAAGGTTTACATCGTCCTGTTTACCTGTGCCGTGACACGTGCTGTGCACCTCGAACTGGTGAGCGACCTAACGACAACAGCATTTTTATTGGCATTCACACGATTCGTGGCACGCAGAGGTATCCCGAAAACGATTTATTCCGACAATGCCTCAACGTTCAAAAGAGCAGCCAAAGACATCCAGAGATTGTTTGAATCGATAGAAGGGGAGGAAGTGCAAACGTACTTTGCAAACCATAGAATTAGATGGAAAACGATCGTAGCGAGAGCTGCCTGGTGGGGTGGGTTTTGGGAGAGACTAGTGAGGTCAGTCAAGGTTTCGCTGCGTAAGGTTCTAGGCCGCAGTAGTCTGAATTTCGAAGAACTGACAACTGTCCTCACGGAGGTAGAAGCCGTAGTCAACTCCCGTCCAGTGACTTTCATTTCCACCGATGCAAAAGAACGAGAGGCTCTCACTCCAGCACACTTTCTGGTGGGACACAAATTGACCAGCCTTCCCTCCCATCAAATGCCAGAAGAAGATCAAGCAAGCCCCGAAAACTTGGCGCGAGGTTGGAAATATCGAAACACAGTTATGAATCAATTTTGGAGAAGATGGAGATCAGAATATTTGCTAGAACTGAGGTCAGCCCACATCGCTAAACCCAGCAATTCAAGCTGTATACAAACCGGTGACCTGGTCCTTCTCAAGGACAATAGACTACCGCGACACATGTGGAAACTCTGCAGGGTCAACGAGACATTCCCAGGAAGGGACGGCAAGGTGCGGTCTTGCAGAATAATTACACCCAGTGGTCGTGAACTTTGCCAGCCGATACAGTTATTATATCCCCTGGAACTGTAAGAATGAGCTTGTGCTCATTTTCGGGGGAGTTTGTTGAATAATTAGTGCAAAAGAAGAAGAAGATGTAACAAGAAGGTATATAGACGACGACGAGAACGGAGGAATCGATGGTGACTCCGGCAGCAACTGGAACGAACATGTAAATATTGTACATAAACCCTTCCTTTTTAACGAACTCGCTACATTTAATCCTCCTAACGAAGAAACGTAACACCTATTGCCTCGGTGAAAGCGAATTATTGGAGAGAGCACGGCCTGACGAGAGACGTTTGGCGCGGTTTTATTCGTTCACCGTGACCACGATCTCGCCTATTGCCTCGGTGAAAGCGAATTTTTGGAGAGAGCACGGCCTGACGAGAGACGTTTGGCGCGGTTTTATTCGTTCACCGTGACCACGATCTCGCCTATTGCCTCGGCGAAAGCGAATTATTGGAGAGAGCACTGCCTGACGAGAGACGTTCGGCGCGGTTTTATTCGTTCACCGTGACCACGATCTCGCCTATTGCCTCGGTGAAAGCGAATTATTGGAGAGAGCACGGCCTGACGAGAGACGTTCGGCGCGGTTTTATTCGTTCACCGTGACCACGATCTCGGCTATTGCCTCGGTGAAAGCGAATTATTGGAGAGAGCACGGCCTGACGAGAGACGTTCGGCGCGGTTTTATTCGTTCACCGTGACCACGATCTCGGCTATTGCCTAGGTGAAAGCGAATTATTGGAGAGAGCACGGCCTGACGAGAGACGTTCGGCGCGGTTTTATTCGTTCACCGTGACCACGATCTCGCCTATTGCCTCGGTGAAAGCGAATTATTTGAGAGAGCACGCCCTGACGAGAGACGTTCGGCGCGGTTTTATTCGTTCACCGTGACCACGATCTCGGCTATTGCCTCGGTGAAAGCGAATTATTGGAGAGAGCACGGCCTGACGAGAGACGTTCGGCGCGGTTTTATTCGTTCACCGTGACCACGATCTCGCCTATTGCCTCGGTGAAAGCGAATTATTGGAGAGAGCACGGCCTGACGAGAGACGTTCGGCGCGGTTTTATTCGTTCACCGTGACCACGATCTCGGCTATTGCCTCGGTGAAAGCGAATTATTGGAGAGAGCACGGCCTGACGAGAGACGTTCGGCGCGGTTTTATTCGTTCACCGTGACCACGATCTCGCCTATTGCCTCGGTGAAAGCGAATTATTGGAGAGAGCACGGCCTGACGAGAGACGTTCGGCGCGGTTTTATTCGTTCACTATGACCACGATCTCGGCTATTTCCTCGGTGAAAGCGAATTATTGGAGAGAGCACGGCCTGACGAGAGACGTTCGGCGCGGTTTTATTCGTTCACCGTGACCACGATCTCGCCTATTGCCTCGGTGAAAGCGAATTATTGGAGAGAGCACGGCCTGACGAGAGACGTATGGCGCGGTTTTATTCGTTCACCGTGACCATGATCTCGCCTATTGCCTCGGTGAAAGCGAATTATTGGAGAGAGCACGGCCTGACGAGAGACGTTTGGCGCGGTTTTATTCGTTCACCGTGACCACGATCTCCCCTATTGCCTCGGTGAAAGCGAATTATTGGAGAGAGCACGGCCTGACGAGAGACGTTTGGCGCGGTTTTATTCGTTCACCGTGACCACGATCTCGCCTATTGCCTCGGTGAAAGCGAATTATTGGAGAGAGCACGGCCTGACGAGAGACGTTCGGCGCGGTTTTATTCGTTCACCGTGACCACGATCTCGCCTATTGCCTCGGTGAAAGCGAATTATTGGAGAGAGCACGGCCTGACGAGAGACGTTTGGCGCGGTTTCATTCGTTCACCGTGACCACGATCTCGCCTATTGCCTCGGTGAAAGCGAATTATTGGAGAGAGCACGGCCTGACGAGAGACGTTTGGCGCGGTTTTATTCGTTCACCGTGACCACGATCTCGCCTATTGCCTCGGTGAAAGCGAATTATTGGAGAGAGCACGGCCTGACGAGAGACGTTTGGCGCGGTTTTATTCGTTCACCGTGACCACGATCTCGCCTATTGCCTCGGTGAAAGCGAATTATTGGAGAGAGCACGGCCTGACGAGAGACGTTTGGCGCGGTTTTATTCGTTCACCGTGACCACGATCTCGCCTATTGCCTCGGTGAAAGCGAATTATTGGAGAGAGCACGGCCTGACGAGAGACGTTTGGCGCGGTTTTATTCGTTCACCGTGACCACGATCTCGCCTATTGCCTCGGTGAAAGCGAATTATTGGAGAGAGCACGGCCTGACGAGACACGTTTGGCGCGGTTTTATTCGTTCACCGTGACCACGATCTCGGCTATTGCCTCGGTGAAAGCGAATTATTGGAGAGAGCACGGCCTGACGAGAGACGTTTGGCGCCGTTTTATTCGTTCACCGTGACCACGATCTCGCCTATTGCCTCGGTGAAAGCGAATTATTGGAGAGAGCACGGCCTGACGAGAGACGTTCGGCGCGGTTTTATTCGTTCACCGTGACCACGATCTCGGCCATTGCCTCGGTGAAAGCGAATTATTGGAGAGAGCACGGCCTGACGAGAGACGTTTGGCGCCGTTTTATTCGTTCACCGTGACCACGATCTCGGCTATTGCCTCGGTTAAAGCGAATTATTGGAGAGAGCACGGCCTGACGAGAGACGTTCGGCGCGGTTTTATTCGTTCACCGTGACCACGATCTCGGCTATTGCCTCGGTGAAAGCGAATTATTGGAGAGAGCACGGCCTGACGAGAGACGTTCGGCGCGGTTTTATTCGTTCACCGTGACCACGATCTCGGCTATTGCCTCGGTGAAAGCGAATTATTGGAGAGAGCACGGCCTGACGAGAGACGTTTGGCGCCGTTTTATTCGTTCACCGTGACCACGATCTCGGCTATTGCCTCGGTGAAAGCGAATTATTGGAGAGAGCATGGCCTGACGAGAGACGTTCGGCGCGGTTTTATTCGTTCACCGTGACCACGATCTCGGCTATTGCCTCGGTGAAAGCGAATTATTGGAGAGAGCACGGCCTGACGAGAGACGTTCGGCGCCATTTTATTCGTTCACCGTGACCACGATCTCGCCTATTGCCTCGGTGAAAGCGAATTATTGGAGAGAGCACGGCCTGACGAGAGACGTTCGGCGTCGTTTTATTCGTTCACCGTGACCACGATCTCGCCTATTGCCTCGGTGAAAGCAAATTATTGGAGAGAGCACGGCCTGACGAGAGACGTTTGGCGCGGTTTTATTCGTTCACCGTGACCACGATCTCGCCTATTGCCTCGGTGAAAGCGAATTATTGGAGAGAGCACGGCCTGACGAGAGACGTTTGGCGCCGTTTTATTCGTTCACCGTGACCACGATCTCGCCTATTGCCTCGGTGAAAGCGAATTATTGGAGAGAGCACAGCCTGACGAGAGACGTTTGGCGCGGTTTTATTCGTTCACCGTGACCACGATCTCTCCTACTGCCTCGGTGAAAGCGAATTATTGGAGAGAGCACGGCCTGACGAGAGACGTTTGGCGCGGTTTTATTCGTTCACCGTGACCACGATCTCGCCTATTGCCTCGGTGAAAGCGAATTATTGGAGAGAGCACGGCCTGACGAGAGACGTTTGGCGCGGTTTTATTCGTTCACCGTGACCACGATCTCGCCTATTGCCTCGGTGAAAGCGAATTATTGGAGAGAGCACGGCCTGACGAGAGACGTTTGGCGCGGTTTTATTCGTTCACCGTGACCACGATCTCGCCTATTGCCTCGGTGAAAGCGAATTATTGGAGAGAGCACGGCCTGACGAGAGACGTTCGGCGCGGTTTTATTCGTTCACCGTGACCACGATCTCGCCTATTGCCTCGGTGAAAGCGAATTATTGGAGAGAGCACGGCCTGACGAGAGACGTTTGGCGCGGTTTTATTCGTTCACCGTGACCACGATCTCGGCTATTGCCTCGGTGAAAGCGAATTATTGGAGAGAGCACGGCCTGACGAGAGACGTTTGGCGCCGTTTTATTCGTTCACCGTGACCACGATCTCGCCTATTGCCTCGGTGAAAACGAATTATTGGAGAGAGCACGGCCTGACGAGAGACGTTCGGCGCGGTTTTATTCGTTCACCGTGACCACGATCTCGGCCATTGCCTCGGTGAAAGCGAATTATTGGAGAGAGCACGGCCTGACGAGAGACGTTTGGCGCCGTTTTATTCGTTCACCGTGACCACGATCTCGGCTATTGCCTCGGTGAAAGCGAATTATTGGAGAGAGCACGGCCTGACGAGAGACGTTCGGCGCGGTTTTATTCGTTCACCGTGACCACGATCTCGGCTATTGCCTCGGTGAAAGCGAATTATTGGAGAGAGCACGGCCTGACGAGAGACGTTCGGCGCGGTTTTATTCGTTCACCGTGACCACGATCTCGGCTATTGCCTCTGTGAAACCGAACTATTGGAGAGAGCACGGCCTGACGAGAGACGTTTGGCGCCGTTTTATTCGTTCACCGTGACCACGATCTCGGCTATTGCCTCGGTGAAAGCGAATTATTGGAGAGAGCATGGCCTGACGAGAGACGTTCGGCGCGGTTTTATTCGTTCACCGTGACCACGATCTCGGCTATTGCCTCGGTGAAAGCGAAATATTGGAGAGAGCACGGCCTGACGAGAGACGTTCGGCGCCGTTTTATTCGTTCACCGTGACCACGATCTCGCCTATTGCCTCGGTGAAAGCGAATTATTGGAGAGAGCACGGCCTGACGAGAGACGTTCGGCGTCGTTTTATTCGTTCACCGTGACCACGATCTCGCCTATTGCCTCGGTGAAAGCAAAATATTGGAGAGAGCACGGCCTGACGAGAGACGTTTGGCGCGGTTTTATTCGTTCACCGTGACCACGATCTCGCCTATTGCCTCGGTGAAAGCGAATTATTGGAGAGAGCACGGCCTGACGAGAGACGTTTGGCGCCGTTTTATTCGTTCACCGTGACCACGATCTCGCCTATTGCCTCGGTGAAAGCGAATTATTGGAGAGAGCACGGCCTGACGAGAGACGTTTGGCGCGGTTTTATTCGTTCACCGTGACCACGATCTCTTCTATTGCCTCGGTGAAAGCGAATTATTGGAGAGAGCACGGCCTGACGAGAGACGTTTGGCGCGGTTTTATTCGTTCACCGTGACCACGATCTCGCCTATTGCCTCGGTGAAAGCGAATTATTGGAGAGAGCACGGCCTGACGAGAGACGTTCGGCGCGGTTTTATTCGTTCACCGTGACCACGATCTCGCCTATTGCCTCGGTGAAAGCGAATTATTGGAGAGAGCACGGCCTGACGAGAGACGTTTGGCGCCGTTTTATTCGTTCACCGTGACCACGATCTCGCCTATTGCCTCGGTGAAAGCGAATTATTGGAGAGAGCACGGCCTGACGAGAGACGTTTGGCGCGGTTTTATTCGTTCACCGTGACCACGATCTCGCCTATTGCCTCGGTGAAAGCGAATTATTGGAGAGAGCACGGCCTGACGAGAGACGTTTGGCGCGGTTTTATTCGTTCACCGTGACCACGATCTCGCCTATTGCCTCGGTGAAAGCGAATTATTGGAGAGAGCACGGCCTGACGAGAGACGTTTGGCGCCGTTTTATTCGTTCACCGTGACCACGATCTCGCCTATTGCCTCGGTGAAAGCGAATTATTGGAGAGAGCACGGCCTGACGAGAGATGTTCGGCGCGGTTTTATTCGTTCACCGTGACCACGATCTCGCCTATTGCCTCGGTGAAAGCGAATTATTGGAGAGAGCACGGCCTGACGAGAGACGTTCGGCGCGGTTTTATTCGTTCACCGTGACCACGATCTCGCCTATTGCCTCGGTGAAAGCGAATTATTGGAGAGAGCACGGCCTGACGAGAGACGTTTGGCGCGGTTTTATTCGTTCACCGTGACCACGATCTCGCCTATTGCCTCGGTGAAAGCGAATTATTGGAGAGAGCACGGCCTGACGAGAGACGTTTGGCGCCGTTTTATTCGTTCACCGTGACCACGATCTCGCCTATTGCCTCGGTGAAAGCGAATTATTGGAGAGAGCACGGCCTGACGAGAGACGTTCGGCGCGGTTTTATTCGTTCACCGTGACCACGATCTCGGCTATCGCCTCGGTGAAAGCGAATTATTGGAGAGAGCACGGCCTGACGAGAGGCGTTTGGCGCCGTTTTATTCGTTCACCGTGACCACGATCTCGCCTATTGCCTCGGTGAAAGCGAATTATTGGAGAGAGCACGGCCTGACGAGAGACGTTTGGCGCGGTTTTATTCGTTCACCGTGACCACGATCTCGCCTATGGCCACGGTGAAAGCGAATTATTGGAGAGAGCACGGCCTGACGAGAGACGTTTGGCGCGGTTTTATTCGTTCACCGTGACCACGATCTCGCCTATTGCCTCGGTGAAAGCGAATTATTGGAGAGAGCACGGCCTGACGAGAGACGTTTGGCGTGGTTTTATTCGTTCACCGTGACCACGATCTCGCCTATTGCCTCGGTGAAAGCGAATTATAGGAGAGAGCACGGCCTGACGAGAGACGTTTGGCGCGGTTTTATTCATTCACCGTGACCACGATCTCGGCTATTGCCTCGGTGATAGCGAATTATTGGAGAGAGCACGGCCTGACGAGAGACGTTTGGCGCCGTTTTATTCGTTCACCGTGACCACGATCTCGGCTATTGCCTCGGTGAAAGCGAATTATTGGAGAGAGCACGGCCTGACGAGAGACGTTTGGCGCGGTTTTATTCGTTCACCGTGACCACGATCTCGCCTATTGCCTCGGTGAAAGCGAATTATTGGAGAGAGCACGGCCTGACGAGAGACGTTTGGCGCCGTTTTATTCGTTCACCGTGACCACGATCTCGCCTATTGCCTCGGTGAAAGCGAATTATTGGAGAGAGCACGGCCTGACGAGAGACGTTTGGCGCGGTTTTATTCGTTCACCGTGACCACGATCTCGGCTATTGCCTCGGTGAAAGCGAATTATTGGAGAGAGCACGGCCTGACGAGAGACGTTCGGCGCGGTTTTATTCGTTCACCGTGACCACGATCTCGGCTATTGCCTCGGTGAAAGCGAATTATTGGAGAGAGCACGGCCTGACGAGAGACGTTTGGCGCCGTTTTATTCGTTCACCGTGACCACGATCTCGGCTATTGCCTCGGTGAAAGCGAATTATTGGAGAGAGCACGGCCTGACGAGAGACGTTTGGCGCCGTTTTATTCGTTCACCGTGACCACGATCTCGGCTATTGCCTCGGTGAAAGCGAATTATTGGAGAGAGCACGGCCTGACGAGAGACGTTCGGCGCGGTTTTATTCGTTCACCGTGACCACGATCTCGGCTATTGCCTCGGTGAAAGCGAATTATTGGAGAGAGCACGGCCTGACGAGAGACGTTCGGCGCGGTTTTATTCGTTCACCGTGACCACGATCTCGGCTATTGCCTCGGTGAAAGCGAATTATTGGAGAGAGCACGGCCTGACGAGAGACGTTCGGCGCGGTTTTATTCGTTCACCGTGACCACGATCTCGGCTATTGCCTCGGTGAAAGCGAATTATTGGAGAGAGCACGGCCTGACGAGAGACGTTTGGCGCCGTTTTATTCGTTCACCGTGACCACGATCTCGGCTATTGCCTCGGTGAAAGCGAATTATTGGAGAGAGCACGGCCTGACGAGAGACGTTTGGCGCCGTTTTATTCGTTCACCGTGACCACGATCTCGGCTATTGCCTCGGTGAAAGCGAATTATTGGAGAGAGCACGGCCTGACGAGAGACGTTTGGCGCCGTTTTATTCGTTCACCGTGACCACGATCTCGGCTATTGCCTCGGTGAAAGCGAATTATTGGAGAGAGCACGGCCTGACGAGAGACGTTTGGCGCGGTTTTATTCGTTCACCGTGACCACGATCTCGCCTATTGCCTCGGTGAAAGCGAATTATTGGAGAGAGCACGGCCTGACGAGAGACGTTTGGCGCGGTTTTATTCGTTCACCGTGACCACGATCTCGCCTATTGCCTCGGTGAAAGCGAATTATTGGAGAGAGCACGGCCTGACGAGAGACGTTTGGCGCCGTTTTATTCGTTCACCGTGACCACGATCTCGCCTATTGCCTCGGTGAAAGCGAATTATTGGAGAG
The DNA here is from genome assembly GCF_016920785.2 of Ixodes scapularis. Classification (NCBI taxonomy): domain Eukaryota; kingdom Metazoa; phylum Arthropoda; class Arachnida; order Ixodida; family Ixodidae; genus Ixodes; species Ixodes scapularis. The sequence goes on from NW_024610433.1 coordinate 19,101, forward strand.
AGCACGGCCTGACGAGAGACGTTCGGCGCGGTTTTATTCGTTCACCGTGACCACGATCTCGGCTATTGCCTCGGTGGAAGCGAATTATTGGAGAGAGCACGGCCTGACGAGAGGCGTTTGGCGCCGTTCTATTCGTTCACCGTGACCACGATCTCGCCTATTGCCTCGGTGAAAGCGAATTATTGGAGAGAGCACGGCCTGACGAGAGACGTTTGGCGCGGTTTTATTCGTTCACCGTGACCACGATCTCGCCTATTGCCACGGTGAAAGCGAATTATTGGAGAGAGCACGGCCTGACGAGAGACGTTTGGCGCGGTTTTATTCGTTCACCGTGACCACGATCTCGCCTATTGCCTCGGTGAAAGCGAATTATTGGAGAGAGCACGGCCTGACGAGAGACGTTTGGCGTGGTTTTATTCGTTCACCGTGACCACGATCTCGCCTATTGCCTCGGTGAAAGCGAATTATTGGAGAGAGCACGGCCTGACGAGAGACGTTTGGCGCGGTTTTATTCGTTCACCGTGACCACGATCTCGGCTATTGCCTCGGTGAAAGCGAATTATTGGAGAGAGCACGGCCTGACGAGAGACGTTTGGCGCCGTTTTATTCGTTCACCGTGCCCACGATCTCGGCTATTGCCTCGGTGAAAGCGAATTATTGGAGAGAGCACGGCCTGACGAGAGACGTTTGGCGCCGTTTTATTCGTTCACCGTGACCACGATCTCGGCTATTGCCTCGGTGAAAGCGAATTATTGGAGAGAGCACGGCCTGACGAGAGACGTTTGGCGCCGTTTTATTCGTTCACCGTGACCACGATCTCGGCAATTGCCTCGGTGAAAGCGAATTATTGGAGAGAGCACGGCCTGACGAGAGACGTTCGGCGCGGTTTTATTCGTTCACCGTGACCACGATCTCGGCTATTGCCTCGGTGAAACGAATTATTGGAGAGAGCACGGCCTGACGAGAGACGTTTGGCGCCGTTTTATTCGTTCACCGTGACCACGATCTCGGCTATTGCCTCGGTGAAAGCGAATTATTGGAGAGAGCACGGCCTGACGAGAGACGTTCGGCGCGGTTTTATTCGTTCACCGTGACCACGATCTCGGCTATTGCCTCGGTGAAAGCGAATTATTGGAGAGAGCACGGCCTGACGAGAGACGTTCGGCGCGGTTTTATTCGTTCACCGTGACCACGATCTCGGCTATTGCCTCGGTGAAAGCGAATTATTGGAGAGAGCACGGCCTGACGAGAGACGTTCGGCGCGGTTTTATTCGTTCACCGTGACCATGATCTCGGCTATTGCCTCGGTGAAAGCGAATTATTGGAGAGAGCACGGCCTGACGAGAGACGTTTGGCGCCGTTTTATTCGTTCACCGTGACCACGATCTCGGCTATTGCCTCGGTGAAAGCGAATTATTGGAGAGAGCACGGCCTGACGAGAGACGTTTGGCGCCGTTTTATTCGTTCACAGTGACCACGATCTCGGCTATTGCCTCGGTGAAAGCGAATTATTGGAGAGAGCACGGCCTGACGAGAGACGTTTGGCGCCGTTTTATTCGTTCACCGTGACCACGATCTCGGCTATTGCCTCGGTGAAAGCGAATTATTGGAGAGAGCACGGCCTGACGAAAGACGTTTGGCGCCGTTTTATTCGTTCACCGTGACCACGATCTCGGCTATTGCCTCGGTGAAACCGAATTATTGGAGAGAGCACGGCCTGACGAGAGACGTTTGGCGCCGTTTTATTCGTTCACCGTGACCACGATCTCGGCTATTGCCTCGGTGAAAGCGAATTATTGGAGAGAGCACGGCCTGACGAGAGACGTTTGGCGCCGTTTTATTCGTTCACCGTGACCACGATCTCGGCTATTGCCTCGGTGAAAGCGAATTATTGGAGAGAGCACGGCCTGACGAGAGACGTTTGGCGCCGTTTTATTCGTTCACCGTGACCACGATCTCGGCTATTGCCTCGCTGAAAGCGAATTATTGGAGAGAGCACGGCCTGACGAGAGACGTTTGGCGCCGTTTTATTCGTTCACCGTGACCACGATCTCGGCTATTGCCTCGGTGAAAGCGAATTATTGGAGAGAGCACGGCCTGACGAGAGACGTTTGGCGCCGTTTTATTCGTTCACCGTGACCACGATCTCGGCTATTGCCTCGGTGAAAGCGAATTATTGGAGAGAGCACGGCCTGACGAGAGACGTTTGGCGCCGTTTTATTCGTTCACCGTGACCACGATCTCGGCTATTGCCTCGGTGAAAGCGAATTATTGGAGAGAGCACGGCCTGACGAAAGACGTTTGGCGCCGTTTTATTCGTTCACCGTGACCATGATCTCGGCTATTGCCTCGGTGAAAGCGAATTATTGGAGAGAGCACGGCCTGACGAGAGACGTTTGGCGCCGTTTTATTCGTTCACCGTGACCACGATCTCGGCTATTGCCTCGGTGAAAGCGAATTATTGGAGAGAGCACGGCCTGACGAGAAACGTTTGGCGCCGTTTTATTCGTTCACCGTGACCACGATCTCGGCTATTGCCTCGGTGAAAGCGAATTATTGGAGAGAGCACGGCCTGACGAGAGACGTTTGGCGCCGTTTTATTCGTTCACCGTGACCACGATCTCGGCTATTGCCTCGGTGAAAGCGAATTATTGGAGAGAGCACGGCCTGACGAGAGACGTTTGGCGCGGTTTTATTCGTTCACCGTGACCACGATCTTGGCTATTGCCTCGGTGAAAGCGAATTATTGGAGAGAGCACGGCCTGACGAGAGACGTTTGGCGCCGTTTTATTCGTTCACCGTGACCACGATCTCGGCTATTGCCTCGGTGAAAGCGAATTATTGGAGAGAGCACGGCCTGACGAGAGACGTTCGGCGCCGTTTTATTCGTTCACCGTGACCACGATCTCGGCTATTGCCTCGGTGAAAGCGAATTATTGGAGAGAGCACGGCCTGACGAGAGACGTTTGGCGCCGTTTTATTCGTTCACCGTGACCACGATCTCGGCTATTGCCTCGGTGAAAGCGAATTATTGGAGAGAGCACGGCCTGACGAAAGACGTTTGGCGCCGTTTTATTCGTTCACCGTGACCACGATCTCGGCTATTGCCTTGGTGAAAGCGAATTATTGGAGAGAGCACGGCCTGACGAGAGACGTTTGGCGCCGTTTTATTCGTTCACCGTGACCACGATCTCGGCTATTGCCTCGGTGAAAGCGAATTATTGGAGAGAGCACGGCCTGACGAGAGACGTTTGGCGCCGTTTTATTCGTTCACCGTGACCACGACCTCGGCTATTGCCTCGGTGAAAGCGAATTATTGGAGAGAGCACGGCCTGACGAGAGACGTTTGGCGCCGTTTTATTCGTTCACCGTGACCACGATCTCGGCTATTGCCTCGGTGAAAGCGAATTATTGGAGAGAGCACGGCCTGACGAGAGACGTTTGGCGCCGTTTTATTCGTTCACCGTGACCACGATCTCGGCTATTGCCTCGGTGAAAGCGAATTATTGGAGAGAGCACGGCCTGACGAGAGATGTTTGGCGCCGTTTTATTCGTTCACCGTGACCACGATCTCGGCTATTGCCTCGGTGAAAGCGAATTATTGGAGAGAGCACGGCCTGACGAGAGACGTTTGGCGCCGTTTTATTCGTTCACCGTGACCACGATCTCGGCTATTGCCTCGGTGAAAGCGAATTATTGGAGAGAGCACGGCCTGACGAGAGACGTTGGGCGCCGTTTTATTCGTTCACCGTGACCACGATCTCGGCTATTGCCTCGGTGAAAGCGAATTGTTGGAGAGAGCACGGCCTGACGAGAGACGTTCAGCGCGGTTTTATTCGTTCACCGTGACCACGATCTCGGCTATTGCCTCGGTGAAAGCGAATTATTGGAGAGAGCACGGCCTGACGAGAGACGTTTGGCGCCGTTTTATTCGTTCACCGTGACCACGATCTCGGCTATTGCCTCGGTGAAAGCGAATTATTGGAGAGAACACGGCCTGACGAGAGACGTTTGGCGCCGTTTTATTCGTTCACCGTGACCACGATCTCGGCTATTGCCTCGGTGAAAGCGAATCATTGGAGAGAGCACTACCTGACGAGAGACGTTTGGCGCCGTTTTATTCGTTCACCGTGACCACGATCTCGGCTATTGCCTCGGTGAAAGCGAATTATTGGAGAGAGCACGGCCTGACGAGAGACGTTTGGCGCCGTTTTATTCATTCACCGTGACCACGATCTCGGCTATTGCCTCGGTGAAAGCGAATTATTGGAGAGAGCACGGCCTGACGAGAGACGTTTGGCGCCGTTTTATTCGTTCACCGTGACCACGATCTCGGCTATTGCCTCGGTGAAAGCGAATTATTGGAGAGAGCACGGCCTGACGAGAGACGTTTGGCGCCGTTTTATTCGTTCACCGTGACCACGATCTCGGCTATTGCATCGGTGAAAGCGAATTATTGGAGAGAGCACGGCCTGACGAGAGACGTTTGGCGCCGTTTTATTCGTTCACCGTGACCACGATCTCGGCTATTGCCTCGGTGAAAGCGAATTATTGGAGAGAGCACGGCCTGACGAGAGACGTTTGGCGCCGTTTTATTCGTTCACCGTGACCACGATCTCGGCTATTGCCTCGGTGAAAGCGAATTATTGGAGAGAGCACGGCCTGACGAGAGACGTTTGGCGCCGTTTTATTCGTTCACCGTGACCACGATCTCGGCTATTGCCTCGGTGAAAGCGAATTATTGGAGAGAGCACGGCCTGACGAGAGACGTTTGGCGCCGTTTTATTCGTTCACCGTGACCACGATCTCGGCTATTGCCTCGGTGAAAGCGAATTATTGGAGAGAGCACGGCCTGACGAGAGACGTTTGGCGCCGTTTTATTCGTTCACCGTGACCACGATCTCGGCTATTGCCTCGGTGAAAGCGAATTGTTGGAGAGAGCACGGCCTGACGAGAGACGTTCCGCGCGGTTTTATTCGTTCACCGTGACCACGATCTCGGCTATTGCCTCGGTGAAAGCGAATTATTGGAGAGAGCACGGCCTGACGAGAGACGTTTTGCGCCGTTTTATTCGTTCACCGTGACCACGATCTCGGCTATTGCCTCGGTGAAAGCGAATTATTGGAGAGAGCACGGCCTGACGAGAGACGTTTGGCGCCGTTTTATTCGTTCACCGTGACCACGATCTCGGCTATTGCCTCGGTGAAAGCGAATTATTGGAGAGAGCACGGCCTGACGAGAGACGTTTGGCGCCGTTTTATTCGTTCACCGTGACCACGATCTCGGCTATTGCCTCGGTGAAAGCGAATTATTGGAGAGAGCACGGCCTGACGAGAGACGTTTGGCGCCGTTTTATTCGTTCACCGTGACCACGATCTCGGCTATTGCCTCGGTGAAAGCGAATTATTGGAGAGAGCACGGCCTGACGAGAGACGTTCGGCGCGGTTTTATTCGTTCACCGTGACCACGATCTCGGCTATTGCCTCGGTGAAAGCGAATTATTGGAGAGAGCACGGCCTGACGAGAGACGTTTGGCGCCGTTTTATTCGTTCACCGTGACCACGATCTCGGCTATTGCCTCGGTGAAAGCGAATTATTGGAGAGAGCACGGCCTGACGAGAGACGTTTGGCGCCGTTTTATTCGTTCACCGTGACCACGATCTCGGCTATTGCCTCGGTGAAAGCGAATTATTGGAGAGAGCACGGCCTGACGAGAGACGTTTGGCGCCGTTTTATTCGTTCACCGTGACCACGATCTCGGCTATTGCCTTGGTGAAAGCGAATTATTGGAGAGAGCACGGCCTGACGAGAGACGTTTGGCGCCGTTTTATTCGTTCACCGTGACCACGATCTCGGCTATTGCCTCGGTGAAAGCGAATTATTGGAGAGAGCACGGCCTGACGAGAGACGTTCGGCGCGGTTTTATTCGTTCACCGTGACCACGATCTCGGCTATTGCCTCGGTGAAAGCGAATTATTGGAGAGAGCACGGCCTGACGAGAGACGTTTGGCGCCGTTTTATTCGTTCACCGTGACCACGATCTCGGCTATTGCCTCGTTGAAAGCGAATTATTGGAGAGAGCACGGCCTGACGAGAGACGTTTGGCGCGGTTTTATTCGTTCACCGTGACCACGATCTCGGCTATTGCCTCGGTGAAAGCGAATTATTGGAGAGAGCACGGCCTGACGAGAGACGTTTGGCGCCGTTTTATTCGTTCACCGTGACCACGATCTCGGCTATTGCCTCGGTGAAAGCGAATTATTGGAGAGAGCACGGCCTGACGAGAGACGTGGCGCGGTTTTATTCGTTCACCGTGACCACGATCTCGGCTATTGCCTCGGTGAAAGCGAATTATTGGAGAGAGCACGGCCTGACGAGAGACGTTCGGCGCGGTTTTATTTGTTCACCGTGACCACGATCTCGGCTATTGCCTCGGTGAAAGCGAATTATTGGTGAGGGCACGGCCTGACGAGAGACGTTGGGCGCGGTTTTATTCGTTCACCGTGACCACGATCTCGGCTATTGCCTCGGTGAAAGCGAATTATTGGAGAGAGCACGGCCTGACGAGAGACGTTTGGCGCGGTTTTATTCGTTCACCGTGACCACGATCTCGGCTATTGCCTCGGTGAAAGCGAATTATTGGAGAGAGCCCGGCCTGACGAGAGACGTTTGGCGCGGTTTTGTTCGTTCACCGTGACCACGATCTCGGCTATTGCCTCGGTGAAAGCGAATTATTGGAGAGAGCACGGCCTGACGAGAGACGTTTGGCGCGGTTTTATTCGTTCACCGTGACCACGATCTCGGCTATTGCCTCGGTGAAAGCGAATTATTGGAGAGAGCACGGCCTGACGAGAGACGTTTGGCGCGGTTTTATTCGTTCACCGTGACCACGATCTCGGCTATTGCCTCGGTGAAAGCGAATTATTGGAGAGAGCACGGCCTGACGAGAGACGTTTGGCGCGGTTTTATTCGTTCACCGTGACCACGATCTCGGCTATTGCCTCGGTGAAAGCGAATTATTGGAGAGAGCACGGCCTGACGAGAGACGTTTGGCGCGGTTTTATTCGTTCACCGTGACCACGATCTCGGCTATTGCCTCGGTGAAAGCGAATTATTGGAGAGAGCACGGCCTGACGAGAGACGTTCGGCGCGGTTTTATTCGTTCACCGTGACCACGATCTCGGCTATTGCCTCGGTGAAAGCGAATTATTGGAGAGAGCACGGCCTGACGAGAGACGTTCGGCGCGGTTTTTATTCGTTCACCGTGACCACGATCTCGGCTATTGCCTCGGTGAAAGCGAATTATTGGAGAGAGCACGGCCTGACGAGAGACGTTCGGCGCCGTTTTATTCGTTCACCGTGACCACGATCTCGGCAATTGCCTCGGTGAAAGCGAATTATTGGAGAGAGCACGGCCTGACGAGAGACGTTTGGCGCGGTTTTATTCGTTCACCGTGACCACGATCTCGGCTATTGCCTCGGTGAAAACGAATTATTGGAGAGAGCACGGCCTGACGAGAGACGTTTGGCGCGGTTTTATTCGTTCACCGTGACCACGATCTCGGCTATTGCCTCGGTGAAAGCGAATTATTGGAGAGAGCACGGCCTGACGAGAGACGTTTGGCGCCGTTTTATTCGTTCACCGTGACCACGATCTCGGCTATTGCCGCGGTGAAAGCGAATTATTGGAGAGAGCACGGCCTGACGAGAGACGTTTGGTGCGGTTTTATTCGTTCACCGTGACCACAATCTCGGCTATTGCCTCGGTGAAAGCGAATTATTGGAGAGAGCACGGCCTGACGAGAGACGTTTGGCGCGGTTTTATTCGTTCACCGTGACCACGATCTCGGCTATTGCCTCGGTGAAAGCGAATTATTGGAGAGAGCACGGCCTGACGAGAGACGTTTGGCGCCGTTTTATTCGTTCACCGTGACCACGATCTCGGCTATTGCCTCGGTGAAAGCGAATTATTGGAGAGAGCACGGCCTGACGAGAGACGTTTGGTGCGGTTTTATTCGTTCACCGTGACCACAATCTCGGCTATTGCCTCGGTGGAAAGCGAATTATTGGAGAGAGCACGGCCTGACGAGAGACGTTTGGCGCCGTTTTATTCGTTCACCGTGACCACGATCTCGGCTATTGCCTCGGTGAAAGCGAATTATTGGAGAGAGCACGGCCTGACGAGAGACGTTTGGCGCCGTTTTATTCGTTCACCGTGACCACGATCTCGGCTATTGCCTCGGTGAAAGCGAATTATTGGATAGAGCACGGCCTGACGAGAGACGTTTTGGCGCGGTTTTATTCGTTCACCGTGACCACGATCTCGGCTATTGCCTCGGTGAAAGCGAATTATTGGAGAGAGCACGGCCTGACGAGAGACGTTTGCGCGGTTTAATTCGTTCACCGTGACCACGATCTCGGCTATTGCCTCGGTGAAAGCGAATTATTAGAGAGAGCACGGCCTGACGAGAGACGTTTGGCGCCGTTTTATTCGTTCAAAGTGACCACGATCTCGGCTATTGCCTCGGTGAAAGCGAATTATTGGAGAGAGCACGGCCTGACGAGAAACGTTCGGCGCGGTTTTATTCGTTCACCATGACCACGATCTCGGCTATTGCCTCGGTGAAAGCGAATTATTGGAGAGGGCACGGCCTGACGAGAGACGTTTGGCGCGGTTTTATTCGTTCACCGTGACCACGATCTCGGCTATTGCCTCGGTGAAAGCGAATTATTGGAGAGAGCACGGCCTGACGAGAGACGTTTGGCGCGGTTTTATTCGTTCACCGTGACCACGATCTCGGCTATTGCCTCGGTGAAAGCGAATTATTGGAGAGAGCACGGCCTGACGAGAGACGTTTGGCGTGGGTGGTTTTATTCGTTCACCGTGACCACGATCTCGGCTATTGCCTCGGTGAAAGCGAATTATTGGAGAGAGCACGACCTGACGAGAGACGTTTGGCGCGGTTTTATTCGTTCACCGTGACCACGATCTCGGCTATTGCCTCGGTGTAAGCGAATTATTGGAGAGAGCACGGCCTGACGAGAGACGTTCGGCGCGGTTTTATTCGTTCACCGTGACCACGATCTCGGCTATTGCCTCGGTGAAAGCGAATTATTGGAGAGAGCACGGCCTGACGAGAGACGTTTGGCGCGGTTTTATTCGTTCACCGTGACCACGATCTCGGCTATTGCCTCGGTGAAAGCGAATTATTGGAGAGAGCACGGCCTGACGAGAGACGTTTGGCGCGGTTTTTATTCGTTCACCGTGACCACGATCTCGGCTATTGCCTCGGTGAAAGCGAATTATTGGAGAGAGCACGGCCTGACGAGAGACGTTTGGCGCGGTTTTATTCGTTCACCGTGACCACGATCTCGGCTATTGCCTCGGTGAAAGCGAATTATTGGAGAGAGCACGGCCTGACGAGAGACGTTTGGCGCGGTTTTATTCGTTCACCGTGACCACGATCTCGGCTATTGCCTCGGTGAAAGCGAATTATTGGAGAGAGCACGGCCTGACGAGAGACGTTTGGCGCGGTTTTATTCGTTCACTGTGACCACGACCTCGGCTATTGCCTCGGTGAAAGCGAATTATTGGAGAGAGCACGGCCTGACGAGAGACGTTTGGCGCCGTTTCATTCGTTCACCATGACCACGATCTCGGCTATTGCCTCGGTGAAAGCGAATTATTGGAGAGAGCACGGCCTGACGAGAGACGTTTGGTGCGGTTTTATTCGTTCACCGTGACCCCGATCTCGGCTATTGCCTCGGTGAAAGCGAATTATTGGAGAGAGCACGGCCTGACGAGAGACGTTCGGCGCCGTTTTATTCGTTCACCGTGACCACGATCTCGGCTATTGCCTCGGTGAAAGCGAATTATTGGAGAGAGCACGGCCTGACGAGAGACGCTTGGCGCCGTTTTATTCGTTCACCGTGACCACGATCTCGGCTATTGCCTCGGTGAAAGCGAATTATTGGAGAGAGCACGGCCTGACGAGAGACGTTTGGCGCGGTTTTATTCGTTCACCGTGACCACGATCTCGGCTATTGCCACGGTGAAAGCGAATTATTGGAGAGAGCACGGCCTGACGAGAGACGTTTGGCGCGGTTTAATTCGTTCACCGTGACCACGATCTCGGCTATTGTTTCGGTGAAAGCGAATTATTGGAGAGAGCACGGCCTGACGAGAGACGTTTGGCGCCGTTTTATTCGTTCACCGTGACCACGATCTAGGCTATTGCCTCGGTGAAAGCGAATTATTGGAGAGAGCACGGCCTGACGAGAGACGTTTGGCGCGGTTTTATTCGTTCACCGTGACCACGATCTCGGCTATTGCCTCGGTGAAAGCGAATTATTGGAGAGAGCACGGCCTGACGAGAGACGTTTGGCGCCGTTTTATTCGTTCACCGTGACCACGATCTCGGCTATTGCCGCGGTGAAAGCGAATTATTGGAGAGAGCACGGCCTGACGAGAGACGTTTGGCGCGGTTTCATTCGTTCACCGTTACCACGATCTCGGCTATTGCCTCGGTGAAAGCGAATTATTGGAGAGAGCACGGCCTGACGAGAGACGTTTGGCGCGGTTTTATTTGTTCACCGTGACCACGATCTCGACTATTGCCTCGGTGAAAGCGAATTATTGGAGAGAGCACGGCCTGACGAGAGACGTTTGGCGCGGTTTTATTCGTTCACCGTGACCACGATCTCGGCTATTGCCTCGGTGAAAGCGAATTATTGGAGAGAGCACGGCCTGACGAGAGACGTTAGGCGCGGTTTTATTCGTTCACCGTGACCACGATCTCGGCTATTGCCTCGGTGAAAGCGAATTATTGGAGAGAGCACGGCCTGACGAGAGACGTTTGGCGCGGTTTTATTCGTTCACCGTGACCACGATCTCGGCTATTGCCTCGGTGAAAGCGAATTATTGGAGAGAGCACGGCCTGACGAGAGACGTTTGGCGCCGTTTTATTCGTTCACCGTGACCACGATCTCGGCTATTGCCTCGGTGAAAGCGAATTATTGGAGAGAGCACGGCCTGACGAGAGACGTTTGGCGCGGTTTTATTCGTTCACCGTGACCACGATCTCGGCTATTGCCTCGGTGAAAGCGAATTATTGGAGAGAGCACGGCCTGACGAGAGACGTTTGGCGCCGTTTTATTCGTTCACCGTGACCACGATCTCGGCTATTGCCTCGGTGAAAGCGAATTATTGGAGAGAGCACGGCCTGACGAGAGACGTTTGGCGCGGTTTTATTCGTTCACCGTGACCACGATCTCGGCTATTGCCTCGGTGAAAGCGAATTATTGGAGAGAGCACGGCCTGACGAGAGACGTTTGGCGCGGTTTTATTCGTTCACCGTGACCACGATCTCGGCTATTGCCTCGGTGAAAGCGAATTATTGGAGAGAGCACGGCCTGACGAGAGACGTTTGGCGCCGTTTTATTCGTTCACCGTGACCACGATCTCGGCTATTGCCTCGGTGAAAGCGAATTATTGGAGAGAGCACGGCCTGACGAGAGACGTTTGGCGCCGTTTTATTCGTTCACCGTGACCACGATCTCGGCTATTGCCTCGGTGAAAGTGCATTATTGGAGAGAGCACGGCCTGACGAGACACGTTTGGCGCGGTTTTATTCGTTCACCGTGACCACGATCTCGGCTATTGCCTCGGTGAAAGCGAATTATTGGAGAGAGCACGGCCTGACGAGAGACGTTTGGCGCGGTTTTATTCGTTCACCGTGACCACGATCTCGGCTATTGCCTCGGTGAAAGCGAATTATTGGAGAGAGCACGGCCTGACGAGAGACGTTTGGCGCGGTTTTTATTCGTTCACCGTGACCACGATCTCGGCTATTGCCTCGGTGAAAGCGAATTATTGGAGAGAGCACGGCCTGACGAGAGACGTTCGGCGCGGTTTTATTCGTTCACCGTGACCACGATCGCGGCTATTGCCTCGGTGAAAGCGAATTATTGGAGAGAGCACGGCCTGACGAGAGACGTTTGGCGCCGTTTTATTCGTTCACCGTGACCACGATCTCGGCTATTGCCTCGGTGAAAGCGAATTATTGGAGAGAGCACGGCCTGACGAGAGACGTTTGGCGCGGTTTTATTCGTTCACCGTGACCACGATCTCGGCTATTGCCTCGGTGAAAGCGAATTATTGGAGAGAGCACGGCCTGACGAGAGACGTTTGGCGCCGTTTTATTCGTTCACCGTGACCACGATCTCGGCTATTGCCTCGGTGAAAGCGAATTATTGGAGAGAGCACGGCCTGACGAGAGACGTTTGGCGCCGTTTTATTCGTTCACCGTGACCACGATCTCGGCTATTGCCTCGGTGAAAGCGAATTATTGGAGAGAGCACGGCCTGACGAGAGACGTTTGGCGCGGTTTTATTCGTTCACCGTGACCACGATCTCGGCTATTGCCTCGGTGAAAGCGAATTATTGGAGAGAGCACGGCCTGACGAGAGACGTTTGGCGCGGTTTTATTCGTTCACCGTGACCACGATCTCGGCTATTGCCTCGGTGAAAGCGAATTATTGGAGAGAGCACGGCCTGACGAGAGACGTTTGGCGCGGTTTTATTCGTTCACCGTGACCACGATCTCGGCTATTGCCTCGGTGAAAGCGAATTATTGGAGAGAGCACGGCCTGACGAGAGACGTTTGGCGCGGTTTTATTCGTTCACCGTGACCAAGATCTCGGCTATTGCCTCGGTGGAAAGCGAATTATTGGAGAGAGCACGGCCTGACGAGAGACGTTCGGCGCGGTTTTATTCGTTCACCGTGACCACGATCTCGGCTATTGCCTCGGTGAAAGCGAAATATTGGAGAGAGCACGGCCTGACGAGAGACGTTCGGCGCGGTTTTATTCGTTCACCGTGACCACGATCTCGGCTATTGCCTCGGTGAAAGCGAATTATTGGAGAGAGCACGGCCTGACGAGAGACGTTTGGCGCGGCTTTATTCGTTCACCGTGACCACGATCTCGGCTATTGCCTCGGTGAAAGCGAATTATTGGAGAGAGCACGGCCTGACGAGAGACGTTCGGCGCGGTTTTATTCGTTCACCGTGACCACGATCTCGGCTATTGCCTCGGTGAAAGCGAATTATTGGAGAGAGCACGACCTGACGAGAGACGTTTGGCGCGGTTTTATTCGTTCATCGCAACCACGATCTCGGCTATTGCCTCGGTGAAAGCGAATTATTGGAGAGAGCACGGCCTGACGAGAGACGTTTGGCGCGGTTTTATTCGTTCACCGTGACCACGATCTCGGCTATTGCCTCGGTGAAAGCGAATTATTGGAGAGAGCACGGCCTGACGAGAGACGTTCGGTGCGGTTTTATTCGTTCACTGTGACCACGATCTCGGCTATTGCCTCGATGAAAGCGAATTATTGGAGAGAGCACGGCCTGACGAGAGACGTTTGGCGCGGTTTTATTCGTTCACCGTGACCACGATCTCGGCTATTGCCTCGGTGAAAGCGAATTATTGGAGAGAGCACGGCCTGACGAGAGACGTTTGGCGCGGTTTTATTCGTTCACCGTGACCACGATCTCGGCTATTGCCTCGGTGAAAGCGAATTATTGGAGAGAGCACGGCCTGACGAGAGACGTTCGGCGCGGTTTTATTCGTTCACCGTGACCACGATCTCGGCTATTGCCTCGGTGAAAGCGAATTATTGGAGAGAGCACGGCCTGACGAGAGACGTTTGGCGCGGTTTTATTTGTTCACCGTGACCACGATCTCGGCTATTGCCTCGGTGAAAGCGAATTATTGGAGAGAGCACGGCCTGACGAGAGACGTTTGGCGCGGTTTTATTCGTTCACCGTGACCACGATCTCGGCTATTGCCTCGGTGAAAGCGAATTATTGGAGAGAGCACGGCCTGACGAGAGACGTTTGGCGCCGTTTTATTCGTTCACCGTGACCACGATCTCGGCTATTGCCTCGGTGAAAGCGAATTATTGGAGAGAGCACGGCCTGACGAGAGACGTTTGGCGCGGTTTTATTCGTTCACCGTGACCACGATCTCGACTATTGCCTCGGTGAAAGCGAATTATTGGAGAGAGCACGGCCTGACGAGAGACGTTTGGCGCGGTTTTATTCGTTCACCGTGACCACGATCTCGGCTATTGCCTCGGTGAAAGCGAATTATTGGAGAGAGCACGGCCTGACGAGAGACGTTTGGCGCCGTTTTATTCGTTCACCGTGACCACGATCTCGGCTATTGCCTCGGTGAAAGCGAATTATTGGAGAGAGCACGGCCTGACGAGAGACGTTTGGCGCCGTTTTATTCGTTCACCGTGACCACGATCTCGGCTATTGCCTCGGTGAAAGTGCATTATTGGAGGAGAGCACGGCCTGACGAGAGACGTTTGGCGCGGTTTTATTCGTTCACCGTGACCACGATCTCGGCTATTGCCTCGGTGAAAGCGAATTATTGGAGAGAGCACGGCCTGACGAGAGACGTTTGGCGCGGTTTTATTCGTTCACCGTGACCACGGTCTCGGCTATTGCCTCGGTGAAAGCGAATTATTGGAGAGAGCACGGCCTGACGAGAGACGTTTGGCGCGGTTTTATTCGTTCACCGTGACCACGATCTCGGCTATTGCCTCGGTGAAAGCGAATAATTGGAGAGAGCACGGCCTGACGAGAGACGTTTGGCGCCGTTTTATTCGTTCACCGTGACCACGATCTCGGCTATTGCCTCGGTGAAAGCGAATTATTGGAGAGAGCACGGCCTGACGAGAGACGTTTGGCGCCGTTTTATTCGTTCACCGTGACCACGATCTCGGCTATTGGCTCGGTGAAAGCGAATTATTGGAGAGAGCACGGCCTGACGAGAGACGTTTGGCGCGGTTTTATTCGTTCACCGTGACCACGATCTCGGCTATTGCCTCGGTGAAAGCGAATTATTGGAGAGAGCACGGCCTGACGAGAGACGTTTGGCGCGGTTTTATTCGTTCACCGTGACCACGATCTCGGCTATTGCCTCGGTGAAAGCGAATTATTGGAGAGAGCACGGCCTGACGAGAGACGTTTGGCGCGGTTTTATTCGTTCACCGTGACCACGATCTCGGCTATTGCCTCGGTGAAAGCGAATTATTGGAGAGAGCACGGCCTGACGAGAGACGTTTGGCGCGGTTTTATTCGTTCACCGTGACCACGATCTCGGCTATTGCCTCGGTGAAAGCGAATTATTGGAGAGAGCACGGCCTGACGAGAGACGTTCGGTGCGGTTTTATTCGTTCACTGTGACCACGATCTCGGCTATTGCCTCGGTGAAAGCGAATTATTGGAGAGAGCACGGCCTGACGAGAGACGTTCGGCGCGGTTTTATTCGTTCACCGTGACCACGATCTCGGCTATTGCCTCGGTGAAAGCGAATTATTGGAGAGAGCACGGCCTGACGAGAGACGTTTGGCGCGGTTTTATTCGTTCACCGTGACCCCGATCTCGGCTATTGCCTCGGTGAAAGCGAATTATTGAGAGAGCACGGCCTGACGAGAGACGTTTGGCGTGGTTTTATTCGTTCACCGTGACCACGATCTCGGCTATTGCCTCGGTGAAAGCGAATTATTGGAGAGAGCACGGCCTGACGAGTGACGTTTGGCGCGGTTTTATTCGTTCACCGTGACCACGATCTCGGCTATTGCCTCGGTGAAAGCGATTTATTGGAGAGAGCACGGCCTGACGAGAGACGCTTGGCGCGGTTTTATTCGTTCACCGTGAGCACGATCTCGGCTATTGCCTCGGTGAAAGCGAATTATTGGAGAGAGCACGGCCTGACGAGAGACGTTCGGCGCGGTTTTATTCGTTCACCGTGACCACGATCTCGGCTATTGCCTCGGTGAAAGCGAATTATTGGAGAGAGCACGGCCTGACGTGAGACGTTCGGCGCGGTTTTATTCGTTCACCGTGACCACGATCTCGGCTATTGCCTCGGTGAAAGCGAATTATTGGAGAGAGCACGGCCTGACGAGAGACGTTTGGCGCGGTTTTATTCGTTCACCGTGACCACGATCTCGGCTATTGCCTCGGTGAAAGCGAATTATTGGAGAGAGCACGGCCTGACAAGAGACGTTCGGCGCGGTTTTATTCGTTCACCGTGACCACGGTCTCGGCTATTGCCTCGGTGAAAGCGAATTATTGGAGAGAGCACGGCCTGACGAGAGACGTTCGGCGCGGTTTTATTCGTTCACCGTGACCACGATCTCGGCTATTGCCTCGGTGAAAGCGAATTATTGGAGAGAGCACGGCCTGACGAGAGACGTTTGGCGCGGTTTTATTCGTTCACCGTGACCACGATCTCGGCTATTGCCTCGGTGAAAGCGAAATATTGGAGAGAGCACGGCCTGACGAGAGACGTTCGGCGCGGTTTTATTCGTTCACCGTGACCACGATCTCGGCTATTGCCTCGGTGAAAGCGAATTATTGGAGAGAGCACGGCCTGACGAGAAACGTTCGGCGCGGTTTTATTCGTTCACCGTGACCACGATCTCGGCTATTGCCTCGGTGAAAGCGAATTATTGGAGAGAGCACGGCCTGACGAGAGACGTTTGGCGCGGTTTTATTCGTTCACCGTGACCACGATCTCGGCTATTGCCTCGGTGAAAGCGAATTATTGGAGAGAGCACGGCCTGACGAGAGACGTTTGGCGCGGTTTTATTCGTTCACCGTTCCCACGATCTCGGCTATTGCCTCGGTGAAAGCGAATTATTGGAGAGAGCACGGCCTGACGAGAGACGTTCGGCGCGGTTTTATTCGTTCACCGTGACCACGATCTCGGCTATTGCCTCGGTGAAAGCGAATTATTGGAGAGAGCACGGCCTGACGAGAGACGTTTGGCGCGGTTTTATTCGTTCACCGTGACCACGATCTCGGCTATTGCCTCGGTGAAAGCGAATTATTGAGAGAGCACGGCCTGACGGGAGACGTTTGGCGCGGTTTTATTCGTTCACCCTGACCACGATCTCGGCTATTGCCTCGGTGAAAGCGAATTATTGGAGAGAGCACGGCCTGACGAGTGACGTTTGGCGCGGTTTTATTCGTTCACCGTGACCACGATCTCGGCTATTGCCTCGGTGAAAGCGAATTATTGGAGAGAGCACGGCCTGACGAGAGACGTTAGGCGCGGTTTTATTCGTTCACCGTGACCACAATCTCGGCTATTGCCTCGGTGAAAGCGAATTATTGGAGAGAGCACGGCCTGACGAGAGACGTTCGGCGCGGTTTTATTCGTTCACCGTGACCACGATCTCGGCTATTGCCTCGGTTAAAGCGAATTATTGGAGAGAGCACGGCCTGACGAGAGACGTTTGGCGCGGTTTTATTCGTTCACCGTGACCACGATCTCGGCTATTGCCTCGGTGAAAGCGAATTATTGGAGAGAGCACGGCCTGACGAGAGACGTTTGGCGCGGTTTTATTCGTTCACCGTGACCACGATCTCGGCTATTGCCTCGGTAAAAGCGAATTATTGGAGAGAGCACGGCCTGACGAGAGACGTTCGGCGCGGTTTTATTCGTTCACCGTGACCACTATCTCGGCTATTGCCTCGGTGAAAGCGAATTATTGGAGAGAGGACGGCCTGACGAGAGACGTTTGGCGCGGTTTTATTCGTTAACCGTGACCACGATCTCGGCTATTGCCGCGGTGAAAGCGAATTATTGGAGAGAGCACGGCCTGACGAGAGACGTTCGGCGCGGTTTTATTCGTTCACCGTGACCACGATCTCGGCTATTGCCTCGGTGAAAGCGAATTATTGGAGAGAGCACGGCCTGACGTGAGACGTTCGGCGCGGTTTTATTCGTTCACCGTGACCACGATCTCGGCTATTGCCTCGGTGAAAGCGAAATATTGGAGAGAGCACAGCCTGACGAGAGACGTTTGGCGCGGTTTTATTCGTTCACCGTGACCACGATCTCGGCCATTGCCTCGGTGAAAGCGAATTATTGGAGAGAGCAGGGCCTGACGAGAGACGTTTGGCGCGGTTTTATTCGTTCACCGTGACCACGATCTCGGCTATTGCCTCGGTGAAAGCGAATTATTGGAGAGAGCACGGCCTGACGAGAGACGTTCGGCGCGGTTTTATTCGTTCACCGTGACCACGATCTCGGCTATTGCCTCGGTGAAAGCGAATTATTGGAGAGAGCACGGCCTGACGAGAGACGTTTGGCGCGGTTTTATTCGTTCACCGTGACCACGATCTCGGCTATTGCCTCGGTGAAAGCGAATTATTGGAGAGAGCACGGCCTGACGAGAGACGTTTGGCGCGGTTTTATTCGTTCACCGTGACCACGATCTCGGCTATTGCCTCGGTGAAAGCGAATTATTGGAGAGAGCACGGCCTGACGAGAGACGTTTGGCGCGGTTTTATTCGTTCACCGTGACCACGATCTCGGCTATTCCCTCGGTGAAAGCGAATTATTGGAGAGAGCACGGCCTGACGAGAGACGTTTGGCGCGGTTTTATTCGTTCACCGTGACCACGATCTCGGCTATTGCCTCGGTGAAAGCGAATTATTGGAGAGAGCACGGCCTGACGAGAGACGTTTGGCGCGGTTTTATTCGTTCACCGTGACCACGATCTCGGCTATTGCCTCGGTGAAAGCGAATTATTGGAGAGAGCACGGCCTGACGAGAGACGTTCGGCGCGGTTTTATTCGTTCACCGTGACCACGATCTCGGCTATTGCCTCGGGTGAAAGCGAATTATTGGAGAGAGCACGGCTGACGAGAGACGTTCGGCGCGGTTTTATTCGTTCACCGTGACCAAAATCTCGGCTATTGCCTCGGTGAAAGCGAATTATTGGATAGAGCACGGCCTGACGAGAGACGTTTGGCGCGGTTTTATTCGTTCACCGTGACCACGATCTCGGCTATTGCCTCGGTGAAAGCGAATTATTGGAGAGAGCACGGCCTGACGAGAGACGTTTGGCGCGGTTTTATTCGTTCACCGTGACCACGATCTCGGCTACTGCCTCGGTGAAAGCGAATTATTGGAGAGAGCACGGCCTGACGAGAGACGTTTGGCGCGGTTTTATTCGTTCACCGTGACCACGATCTCGGCTATTGCCTCGGTGAAAGCGAATTATTGGAGAGAGCACGGCCTGACGAGAGACGTTTCGCGCGGTTTTATTCGTTCACCGTGACCACCATCTCGGCTATTGCCTCGGTGAAAGCGAATTATTGGAGAGAGCACGGCCTGACGACAGACGTTTGGCGCGGTTTTATTCGTTCACCGTGACCACGATCTCGGCTATTGCCTCGGTGAAAGCGAGTTATTGGAGAGAGCACGGCCTGACGAGAGACGTTTGGCGCGGTTTTATTCGTTCACCGTGACCACGATCTCGGCTATTGCCTCGGTGAAAGCGAATTATTGGAGAGAGCACGACCTGACGAGAGACGTTTGGCGCGGTTTTATTCGTTCACCGTGACCACGATCTCGGCTATTGCCTCGGTGAAAGCGAATTATTGGAGAGAGCACGGCCTGACGAGAGACGTTCGGCGCGGTTTTATTCGTTCACCGTGACCACGATCTCGGCTATTGCCTCGGTGAAAGCGAATTATTGGAGAGAGCACGGCCTGACGAGAGACGTTTGGCGCGGTTTTATTCGTTCACCGTGACCACGATCTCGGCTATTGCCTCGGTGAAAGCGAATTATTGGAGAGAGCACGGCCTGACGAGATACGTTTGGCGCGGTTTTATTCGTTCACCGTGACCACGATCTCGGCTATTGCCTCGGTGAAAGCGAATTATTGGAGAGAGCACGGCCTGACGAGAGACGTTTGGCGCGGTTTTATTCGTTCACCGTGACCACGATCTCGGCTATTGCCTCGGTGAAAGCGAATTATTGGAAAGAGCACGGCCTGACAAGAGACGTTTGGCGCGGTTTTATTCGTTCACCGTGACCACGATCTCGGCTATTGCCTCGGTGAAAGCGAATTATTGGAGAGAGCACGGCCTGACGAGAGACGTTTGGCGCGGTTTTATTCGTTCACCGTGACCACGATCTCGGCTATTGCCTCGGTGAAAGCGAATTATTGGAGAGAGCACGGCCTGACGAGAGACGTTTGGCGCGGTTTTATTCGTTCACCCTGACCACGATCTCGGCTATTGCCTCGGTGAAAGCGAATTATTGGAGAGAGCACGGCCTGACGAGAGTCGTTCGGCGCGGTTTTATTCGTTCACCGTGACCACGATCTCGGCTATTGCCTCGGTGAAAGCGAAATATTGGAGAGAGCACGGCCTGACGAGAGACGTTTGGCGCGGTTTTATTCGTTCACCGTGACCACGATCTCGGCTATTGCCTCGGTGAAAGCGAATTATTGGAGAGAGCACGGCCTGACGAGAGACGTTTGGCGCGGTTTTATTCGTTCACCGTGACCACGATCTCGGCTATTGCCTCGGTGAAAGCGAATTATTGGAGAGAGCACGGCCTGACGAGAGACGTTTGGCGCGGTTTTATTCGTTCACCGTGACCACGATCTCGGCAATTGCCTCGGTGAAAGCGAATTATTGGAGAGAGCACGGCCTGACGAGAGACGTTCGGCGCGGTTTTATTCGTTCACCGTGATCACGATCTCGGCTATTGCCTCGGTGAAAGCGAATTATTGGAGAGAGCACGGCCTGACGAGAGACGTTTGGCGCGGTTTTATTCGTTCACCGTGACCACGATCTCGACTATTGCTTCGGTGAAAGCGATTTATTGGAGAGAGCACGGCCTGACGAGAGACGTTTGGCGCGGTTTTATTCGTTCATCGTGACCACGATCTCGGCTATTGCCTCGGTGAAAGCGAATTATTGGAGAGAGCACGGCCTGACGAGAGACGTTTGGCGCTGTTTTATTCGTTCACCGTGACCACGATCTCGGCTATTGCCTCGGTGATCGCGAACTATTGGAGAGAGCACGGCCTGACGAGAGACGTTTGGCGCGGTTTTATTCGTTCACCGTGACCACGATCTCGGCTATTGCCTCGGTGATCGCGAACTATTGGAGAGAGCACGGCCTGACGAGAGACGTTTGGCGCTGTTTTATCCGTTCACCGTGACCACGATCTCGGCTATTGCTTCGGTGAAAGCGAATTATTGGAGAGAGCACGGCCTGACGAGAGACGTTTGGCGCGGTTTTATTCGTTCATCGTGACCACGATCTCGGCAATTGCCTCGGTGAAAGCGATTTATTGGAGAGAGCACGGCCTGACGAGAGACGTTTGGCGCGGTTTTATTCGTTCACCGTGACCACGATCTCGGCTATTGCCTCGGTGAAAGCGAATTATTGGAGAGAGCACGGCCTGACGAGAGACGTTTGGCGCTGTTTTATTCGTTCACCGTGACCACGATCTCGGCTATTGCCTCGGTGAAAGCGAATTATTGGAGAGAGCACGGCCTGACGAGAGACGTTTGGCGCGGTTTTATTCGTTCACCGTGACCACGATCTCGGCTATTGCCTCGGTGATCGCGAACTATTGGAGAGAGCACGGCCTGACGAGAGACGTTTGGCGCGGTTTTATTCGTTCACCGTGACCACCATCTCGGCTATTGCCTCGGTGAAAGCGAATTATTGGAGAGAGCACGGCCAGACGAGAGACGTTCGGCGCGGTTTTATTCGTTCACCGTGACCACGATCTCGGCTATTGCCTCGGTGAAAGCGAATTATTGGAGAGAGCACGGCTGACGAGAGACGTTCGGCGCGGTTTTATTCGTTCACCGTGACCAAAATCTCGGCTATTGCCTCGGTGAAAGCGAATTATTGGATAGAGCACGGCCTGACGAGAGACGTTTGGCGCGGTTTTATTCGTTCACCGTGACCACGATCTCGGCTATTGCCTCGGTGAAAGCGAATTATTGGAGAGAGCACGGCCTGACGAGAGACGTTTGGCGCGGTTTTATTCGTTCACCGTGACCACGATCTCTTCTATTGCCTCGGTGAAAGCGAATTATTGGAGAGAGCACGGCCTGACGAGAGACGTTTGGCGCGGTTTTATTCGTTCACCGTGACCACGATCTCGGCTATTGCCTCGGTGAAAGCGAATTATTGGAGAGAGCACGGGCTGACGAGAGACGTTTGGCGCGGTTTTATTCGTTCACCGTGACCACGATCTCGGCTATTGCCTCGGTGAAAGCGAATTATTGGAGAGAGCACCGCCTGACGAGAGACGTTTGGCGCGGTTTTATTCGTTCACCGTGACCACGATCTCGGCTATTGCCTCGGTGAAAGCGAATTATTGGAGAGAGCACGGCCAGACGAGAGACGTTCGGCGCGGTTTTATTCGTTCACCGTGACCACGATCTCGGCTATTGCCTCGGTGAAAGCGAATTATTGGAGAGAGCACGGCCTGACGAGAGACGTTCGGCGCGGTTTTATTCGTTCACCGTGACCACGATCTCGGCTATTGCCTCGGTGAAAGCGAATTATTGGAGAGAGCACGGCCTGACGAGAGACGTTTGGCGCGGTTTTATTCGTTCACCGTGACCACGATCTCGGCTATTGCCTCGGTGAAAGCGAATTATTGGAGAGAGCACGGCCTGACGAGAGACGTTTGGCGCGGTTTTATTCGTTCACCGTGACCACGATCTCGGCTATTGCCTCGGTGAAAGCGAATTATTGGAGAGAGCACGGCCTGACGAGAGACGTTTGGCGCTGTTTTATTCGTTCACCGTGACCACGATCTCGGCTATTGCCTCGGTGAAAGCGAATTATTGGAGAGAGCACGGCCTGACGAGAGACGTTTGGCGCGGTTTTATTCGTTCACCGTGACCACGATCTCGGCTATTGCCTCGGTGAAAGCGAACTATTGGAGAGAGCACGGCCTGACGAGAGACGTTTGGCGCGGTTTTATTCGTTCACCGTGACCACCATCTCGGCTATTGCCTCGGTGAAAGCGAATTATTGGAGAGAGCACGGCCAGACGAGAGACGTTCGGCGCGGTTTTATTCGTTCACCGTGACCACGATCTCGGCTATTGCCTCGGTGAAAGCGAATTATTGGAGAGAGCACGGCTGACGAGAGACGTTCGGCGCGGTTTTATTCGTTCACCGTGACCAAAATCTCGGCTATTGCCTCGGTGAAAGCGAATTATTGGATAGAGCACGGCCTGACGAGAGACGTTTGGCGCGATTTTATTCGTTCACCGTGACCACGATCTCGGCTATTGCCTCGGTGAAAGCGAATTATTGGAGAGAGCACGGCCTGACGAGAGACGTTTGGCGCGGTTTTATTCGTTCACCGTGACCACGATCTCTTCTATTGCCTCGGTGAAAGCGAATTATTGGAGAGAGCACGGCCTGACGAGAGACGTTTGGCGCGGTTTTATTCGTTCACCGTGACCACGATCTCGGCTATTGCCTCGGTGAAAGCGAATTATTGGAGAGAGCACGGGCTGACGAGAGACGTTTGGCGCGGTTTTATTCGTTCACCGTGACCACGATCTCGGCTATTGCCTCGGTGAAAGCGAATTATTGGAGAGAGCACCGCCTGACGAGAGACGTTTGGCGCGGTTTTATTCGTTCACCGTGACCACGATCTCGGCTATTGCCTCGGTGAAAGCGAATTATTGGAGAGAGCACGGCCAGACGAGAGACGTTCGGCGCGGTTTTATTCGTTCACCGTGACCACGATCTCGGCTATTGCCTCGGTGAAAGCGAATTATTGGAGAGAGCACGGCCTGACGAGAGACGTTCGGCGCGGTTTTATTCGTTCACCGTGACCACGATCTCGGCTATTGCCTCGGTGAAAGCGAATTATTGGAGAGAGCACGGCCTGACGAGAGACGTTTGGCGCGGTTTTATTCGTTCACCGTGACCACGATCTCGGCTATTGCCTCGGTGAAAGCGAATTATTGGAGAGAGCACGGCCTGACGAGAGACGTTTGGCGCGGTTTTATTCGTTCACCGTGACCACGATCTCGGCTATTGCCTCGGTGAAAGCGAATTATTGGAGAGAGCACGGCCTGACGAGAGACGTTCGGCGCGGTTTTATTCGTTCACCGTGACCACGATCTCGGCTATTGCCTCGGTGAAAGCGAATTATTGGAGAGAGCACGGCCTGACGAGAGACGTTCGGCGCGGTTTTATTCGTTCGCCGTGACCACGATCTCGGCTATTGCCTCGGTGAAAGCGAATTATTGAAGAGAGCACGGCCTGACGAGAGACGTTTGGCGCGGTTTTATTCGTTCACCGTGACCACGATCTCGGCTATTGCCTCGGTGAAAGCGAATTATTGGAGAGAGCACGACCTGACGGGAGACGTTCGTCGCGGTTTTATTCGTTCACCGTGACCACGATCTCGGCTATTGCCTCGGTGAAAGCGAATTATTGGAGAGAGCACGGCCTGACGAGAGACGTTTGGCGCGGTTTTATTCGTTCACCGTGACCACGATCTCGGCTATTGCCTCGGTGAAAGCGAATTATTGGAGAGAGCACGGCCTGACGAGAGACGTTTGGCGCGGTTTTATTCGTTCACTGTGAACACGATCTCGGCTATTGCCTCGGTGAAAGCGAATTATTGGAGAGAGCACGGCCTGACGAGAGACGTTTGGCGTGGTTTTATTCGTTCACCGTGACCACGATCTCGGCTATTGCCTCGGTGAAAGCGAATTATTGGAGAGAGCACGGCCTGACGAGAGACGTTCGGCGCGGTTTTATTCGTTCACCGTGACCACGATCTCGGCTATTGCCTCGGTGAAAGCGAATTATTGGTGAGAGCACGGCCTGACGAGAGACGTTTGGCGCGGTTTTATTCGTTCACCGTGACCACGATCTCGGCTATTGCCTCGGTGAAAGCGAATTATTGGAGAGAGCACGGCCTGACGAGAGACGTTTGGCGCGGTTTTATTCGTTCACCGTGACCACGATCTCGGCTATTGCCTCGGTGAAAGCGAATTATTGGAGAGAGAACGGCCTGACGAGAGACGTTTGGCGCGGTTTTATTCGTTCACCGTGACCACGATCTCGGCTATTGCCTCGGTGAAAGCGAATTATTGGAGAGAGCACGGCCTGACGAGAGACGTTCGGCGCGGTTTTATTCGTTCACCGTGACCACGATCTCGGCTATTGCCTCGGTGAAAGCGAATTATTGGAGAGAGCACGGCCTGACGAGAGACGTTCGGCGCGGTTTTATTCGTTCACCGTGACCACGATCTCGGCTATTGCCTCGGTGAAAGCGAATTATTGGAGAGAGCACGGCCTGACGAGAGACGTTCGGCGCGGTTTTATTCGTTCACCGTGACCACGATCTCGGCTATTGCCTCGGTGAAAGCGAATTATTGGAGAGAGCACGGCCTGACGAGAGGCGTTTGGCGCGGTTTTATTCGTTCACCGTGACCACGATCTCGGCTATTGCCTCGGTGAAAGCGAATTATTGGAGAGAGCACGGCCTGACGAGAGACGTTTGGCGCGGTTTTATTCGTTCACCGTGACCACGATCTCGGCTATTGCCTCGGTGAAAGCGAATTATTGGAGAGAGCACGGCCTGACGAGAGACGTTCGGCGCGGTTTTATTCGTTCACCGTGACCACGATCTCGGCTATTGCCTCGGTGAAAGCGAATTATTGGAGAGAGCACGGCCTGACGAGAGACGTTCGGCGCGGTTTTATTCGTTCACCGTGACCACGGTCTCGGCTATTGCCTCGGTGAAAGCGAATTATTGGAGAGAGCACGGCCTGACGAGAGACGTTCGGCGCGGTTTTATTCGTTCACCGTGACCACGATCTCGGCTATTGCCTCGGTGAAAGCGAATTATTGGAGAGAGCGCGGCCTGACGAGAGACGTTTGGCGCGGTTTTATTCGTTCACCGTGACCACGATCTCGGCTATTGCCTCGGTGAAAGCGAATTATTGGAGAGAGCACGGCCTGACGAGAGACGTTTGGCGCGGTTTTATTCGTTCACCGTGACCACGATCTCGGCTATTGCCTCGGTGAAAGCGAATTATTGGAGAGAGCACGGCCTGACGAGAGACGTTCGGCGCGGTTTTATTCGTTCTCCGTGACCACGATCTCGGCTATTGCCTCGGTGAAAGCGAATTATTGGAGAGAGCACGGCCTGACGAGAGACGTTTGGCGCGGTTTTATTCGTTCACCGTGACCACGATCTCGGCTATTGCCTCGGTGAAAGCGAATTATTGGAGAGAGCACGGCCTGACGAGAGACGTTTGGCGCGGTTTTATTCGTTCACCGTGACCACGATCTCGGCTATTGCCTCGGTGAAAGCGAATTATTGGAGAGAGCACGGCCTGACGAGAGACGTTCGGCGCGGTTTTATTCGTTCACCGTGACCACGATCTCGGCTATTGCCTCGGTGAAAGCGAATTATTGGAGAGAGCACGGCCTGACGAGAGACGTTTGGCGCGGTTTTATTCGTTCACCGTGACCACGATCTCGGCTATTGCCTCGGTGAAAGCGAATTATTGGAGAGAGCACGGCCTGACGAGAGACGTTCGGCGCGGTTTTATTCGTTCACCGTGACCACGATCTCGGCTATTGCCTCGGTGAAAGCGAATTATTGGAGAGAGCACGGCCTGACGAGAGACGTTTGGCGCGGTTTTATTCGTTCACCGTGACCACGATCTCGGCTATTGCCTCGGTTAAAGCGAATTATTGGAGAGAGCACGGCCTGACGAGAGACGTTTGGCGCGGTTTTATTTGTTCACCGTGACCACAATCTCGGCTATTGCCTCGGTGAAAGCGAATTATTGGAGAGAGCGCGGCCTGACGAGAGACATTTGGCGCGGTTTTATTCGTTCACCGTGACCACGATCTCGGCTATTGCCTCGGTGAAAGCGAATTATTGGAGAGAGCACGGCCTGACGAGAGACGTTTGGCGCGGTTTTATTCGTTCACCGTGACCACGATCTCGGCTATTGCCTCGGTGAAAGCGAATTATTGGAGAGAGCACGGCCTGACGAGAGACGTTCGGCGCGGTTTTATTCGTTCACCGTGACCACGATCTCGGCTATTGCCTCGGTGAAAGCGAATTATTGGTGAGAGCACGGCCTGACGAGAGACGTTTGGCGCGGTTTTCGTTCACCGTGACCACGATCTCGGCTATTGCCTCGGTGAAAGCGAATTATTGGAGAGAGCACGGCCTGACGAGAGACGTTTGGCGCGGTTTTATTCGTTCACCGTGACCACGATCTCGGCTATTGCCTCGGTGAAAGCGAATTATTGGAGAGAGAACGGCCTGACGAGAGACGTTTGGCGCGGTTTTATTCGTTCACCGTGACCACGATCTCGGCTATTGCCTCGGTGAAAGCGAATTATTGGAGAGAGCACGGCCTGACGAGAGACGTTCGGCGCGGTTTTATTCGTTCACCGTGACCACGATCTCGGCTATTGCCTCGGTGAAAGCGAATTATTGGAGAGAGCACGGCCTGACGAGAGACGTTCGGCGCGGTTTTATTCGTTCACCGTGACCACGATCTCGGCTATTGCCTCGGTGAAAGCGAATTATTGGAGAGAGCACGGCCTGACGAGAGACGTTCGGCGCGGTTTTATTCGTTCACCGTGACCACGATCTCGGCTATTGCCTCGGTGAAAGCGAATTATTGGAGAGAGCACGGCCTGACGAGAGGCGTTTGGCGCGGTTTTATTCGTTCACCGTGACCACGATCTCGGCTATTGCCTCGGTGAAAGCGAATTATTGGAGAGAGCACGGCCTGACGAGAGACGTTTGGCGCGGTTTTATTCGTTCACCGTGACCACGATCTCGGCTATTGCCTCGGTGAAAGCGAATTATTGGAGAGAGCACGGCCTGACGAGAGACGTTCGGCGCGGTTTTATTCGTTCACCGTGACCACGATCTCGGCTATTGCCTCGGTGAAAGCGAATTATTGGAGAGAGCACGGCCTGACGAGAGACGTTCGGCGCGGTTTTATTCGTTCACCGTGACCACGGTCTCGGCTATTGCCTCGGTGAAAGCGAATTATTGGAGAGAGCACGGCCTGACGAGAGACGTTCGGCGCGGTTTTATTCGTTCACCGTGACCACGATCTCGGCTATTGCCTCGGTGAAAGCGAATTATTGGAGAGAGCGCGGCCTGACGAGAGACGTTTGGCGCGGTTTTATTCGTTCACCGTGACCACGATCTCGGCTATTGCCTCGGTGAAAGCGAATTATTGGAGAGAGCACGGCCTGACGAGAGACGTTTGGCGCGGTTTTATTCGTTCACCGTGACCACGATCTCGGCTATTGCCTCGGTGAAAGCGAATTATTGGAGAGAGCACGGCCTGACGAGAGACGTTCGGCGCGGTTTTATTCGTTCACCGTGACCACGATCTCGGCTATTGCCTCGGTGAAAGCGAATTATTGGAGAGAGCACGGCCTGACGAGAGACGTTTGGCGCGGTTTTATTCGTTCACCGTGACCACGATCTCGGCTATTGCCTCGGTGAAAGCGAATTATTGGAGAGAGCACGGCCTGACGAGAGACGTTTGGCGCGGTTTTATTCGTTCACCGTGACCACGATCTCGGCTATTGCCTCGGTGAAAGCGAATTATTGGAGAGAGCACGGCCTGACGAGAGACGTTCGGCGCGGTTTTATTCGTTCACCGTGACCACGATCTCGGCTATTGCCTCGGTGAAAGCGAATTATTGGAGAGAGCACGGCCTGACGAGAGACGTTTGGCGCGGTTTTATTCGTTCACCGTGACCACGATCTCGGCTATTGCCTCGGTGAAAGCGAATTATTGGAGAGAGCACGGCCTGACGAGAGACGTTCGGCGCGGTTTTATTCGTTCACCGTGACCACGATCTCGGCTATTGCCTCGGTGAAAGCGAATTATTGGAGAGAGCACGGCATGACGAGAGACGTTTGGCGCGGTTTTATTCGTTCACCGTGACCACGATCTCGGCTATTGCCTCGGTTAAAGCGAATTATTGGAGAGAGCACGGCCTGACGAGAGACGTTTGGCGCGGTTTTATTTGTTCACCGTGACCACAATCTCGGCTATTGCCTCGGTGAAAGCGAATTATTGGAGAGAGCACGGCCTGACGAGAGACATTTGGCGCGGTTTTATTCGTTCACCGTGACCACGATCTCGGCTATTGCCTCGGTGAAAGCGAATTATTGGAGAGAGCACGGCCTGACGAGAGACGTTTGGCGCGGTTTTATTCGTTCACCGTGACCACGATCTCGGCTATTGCCTCGGTGAAAGCGAATTATTGGAGAGAGCACGGCCTGACGAGAGACGTTCGGCGCGGTTTTATTCGTTCACCGTGACCACGATCTCGGCTATTGCCTCGGTGAAAGCGAATTATTGGAGAGAGCACGGCCTGACGAGAGACGTTTGGCGCGGTTTTATTCGTTCACCCTGACCACGATCTCGGCTATTGCCTCGGTGAAAGCGAATTATTGGAGAGAGCACGGCCTGACGAGAGACGTTCGGCGCGGTTTTATTCGTTCACCGTGACCACGATCTCGGCTATTGCCTCGGTGAAAGCGAATTATTGGAGAGAGCACGGCCTGACGAGAGACGTTCGGCGCGGTTTTATTCGTTCACCGTGACCACGATCTCGGCTATTGCCTCGGTGAAAGCGAATTATTCGAGAGAGCACGGCCTGACGAGAGACGTTTGGCGCGGTTTTATTCGTTCACCGTGACTACGATCTCGGCTATTGCCGCGGTGAAAGCGAATTATTGGAGAGAGCACGGCCTGACGAGAGACGTTTGGCGCGGTTTTATTCGTTCACCGTGACCACGATCTCGGCTATTGCCTCGGTGAAAGCGAATTATTGGAAAGAGCACGGCCTGACGAGAGACGTTTGGCGCGGTTTTATTCGTTCACCGTGACCACGATCTCGGCTATTGTCTCGGTGAAAGCGAATTATTGGAGAGAGCACGGCCTGACGAGAGACGTTCGGCGCGGTTTTATTCGTTCACCGTGACCACGATCTCGGCTATTGCCTCGGTGAAAGCGAATTATTGGAGAGAGCACGGCCTGACGAGAGACGTTTGGCACGGTTTTATTCGTTCACCGTGACCACGATCTCGGCTATTGCATCGGTGAAAGCGAATTATTGGAGAGAGCACGGCTGACGAGAGACGTTCGGCGCGGTTTTATTCGTTCACCGTGACCACGATCTCGGCTATTGCCTCGGTGAAAGCGAATTATTGGAGAGAGCACGGCCTGACGAGAGACGTTTGGCGCGGTTTTATTCGTTCACCGTGACCACGATCTCGGCTATTGCCTCGGTGAAAGCGAATTATTGGAGAGAGCACGGCCTGACGAGAGACGTTCGGCGCGGTTTTATTCGTCCACCGTGACCACGATCTTGGCTATTGCCTCGGTGAAAGCGAATTATTGGAGAGAGCACGGCCTGACGAGAGACGTTTCGCGCGGTTTTATTCGTTCACCGTGACCACAATCTCGGCTATTGCCTCGGTGAAAGCGAATTATTCGAGAGAGCACGGCCTGACGAGAGACGTTTGGCGCGGTTTTATTCGTTCACCGTGACTACGATCTCGGCTATTGCCGCGGTGAAAGCGAATTATTGGAGAGAGCACGGCCTGACGAGAGACGTTTGGCGCGGTTTTATTCGTTCACCGTGACCACGATCTCGGCTATTGCCTCGGTGAAAGCGAATTATTGGAAAGAGCACGGCCTGACGAGAGACGTTTGGCGCGGTTTTATTCGTTCACCGTGACCACGATCTCGGCTATTGTCTCGGTGAAAGCGAATTATTGGAGAGAGCACGGCCTGACGAGAGACGTTCGGCGCGGTTTTATTCGTTCACCGTGACCACGATCTCGGCTATTGCCTCGGTGAAAGCGAATTATTGGAGAGAGCACGGCCTGACGAGAGACGTTTGGCACGGTTTTATTCGTTCACCGTGACCACGATCTCGGCTATTGCATCGGTGAAAGCGAATTATTGGAGAGAGCACGGCTGACGAGAGACGTTCGGCGCGGTTTTATTCGTTCACCGTGACCACGATCTCGGCTATTGCCTCGGTGAAAGCGAATTATTGGAGAGAGCACGGCCTGACGAGAGACGTTTGGCGCGGTTTTATTCGTTCACCGTGACCATGATCTCGGCTATTGCCTCGGTGAAGCGAATTATTGGAGAGAGCACGGCCTGACGAGAGACGTTTGGCGCGGTTTTATTCGTTCACCGTGACCACGACCTCGGCTATTGCCTCGGTGAAAGCGAATTATTGGAGAGAGCACGGCCTGACGAGAGACGTTTGGCGCGGTTTTATTCGTTCACCGTGACCACGATCTCGGCTATTGCCTCGGTGAAAGCGAATTATTGGAGAGAGCACGACCTGACGAGAGACGTTCGGCGCGGTTTTATTCGTTCACCGTGACCACCTCGCCTATTGCCTCGGTGAAAGCGAATTATTGGAGAGAGCACGGCCTGACGAGAGACGTTTGGCGCGGTTTTATTCGTTCACCGTGACCACGATCTCGCCTATTGCCTCGGTGAAAGCGAATTATTGGAGAGAGCACGGCCTGACGAGAGACGTTTGGCGCGGTTTTATTCGTTCACCGTGACCACGATCTCGCCTATTGCCTCGGTGAAAGCGAATTATTGGAGAGAGCACGGCCTGACGAGAGACGTTTGGCGCGGTTTTATTCGTTCACCGTGACCACGATCTCGCCTATTGCCTCGGTGAAAGCAAATTATTGGAGAGAGCACGGCCTGACGAGAGACGTTTGGCGCCGTTTTATTCGTTCACCGTGACCACGATCTCGCCTATTGCCTCGGTGAAAGCGAATTATTGGAGAGAGCACGGCCTGACGAGAGACGTTCGGCGCGGTTTTATTCGTTCACCGTGACCATGATCTCGCCTATTGCCTCGGTGAAAGCGAATTATTGGAGAGAGCACGGCCTGACGAGAGACGTTTGGCGCCGTTTTATTCGTTCACCGTGACCACGATCTCGCCTATTGCCTCGGTGAAAGCGAATTATTGGAGAGAGCACGTCCTGACGAGAGACGTTTGGCGCCGTTTTATTCGTTCACCGTGACCACGATCTCGCCTATTGCCTCGGTGAAAGCGAATTATTGGAGAGAGCACGGCCTGACGAGAGACGTTTGGCGCGGTTTTATTCGTTCACCGTGACCACGATCTCGCCTATTGCCTCGGTGAAAGCGAATTATTGGAGAGAGCACGGCCTGACGAGAGACGTTTGGCGCGGTTTTATTCGTTCACCGTGACCACGATCTCGCCTATTGCCTCGGTGAAAGCGAATTATTGGAGAGAGCACGGCCTGACGAGAGACGTTTGGCGCCGTTTTATTCGTTCACCGTGACCACGATCTCGCCTATTGCCTCGGTGAAAGCGAATTATTGGAGAGAGCACGGCCTGACGAGAGACGTTTGGCGCCGTTTTATTCGTTCACCGTGACCACGATCTCGCCTATTGCCTCGGTGAAAGCGAATTATTGGAGAGAGCACGGCCTGACGAGAGACGTTTGGCGCGGTTTTATTCGTTCACCGTGACCACGATCTCGCCTATTGCCTCGGTGAAAGCGAATTATTGGAGAGAGCACGGCCTGACGAGAGACGTTCGGCGCGGTTTTATTCGTTCACCGTGACCATGATCTCGCCTATTGCCTCGGTGAAAGCGAATTATTGGAGAGAGCACGGCCTGACGAGAGACGTTTGGCGCCGTTTTATTCGTTCACCGTGACCACGATCTCGCCTATTGCCTCGGTGAAAGCGAATTATTGGAGAGAGCACGGCCTGACGAGAGACGTTTGGCGCCGTTTTATTCGTTCACCGTGACCACGATCTCGCCTATTGCCTCGGTGAAAGCGAATTATTGGAGAGAGCACGGCCTGACGAGAGACGTTTGGCGCCGTTTTATTCGTTCACCGTGACCACGATCTCGCCTATTGCCTCGGTGAAAGCGAATTATTGGAGAGAGCACGGCCTGACGAGAGACGTTTGGCGCGGTTTTATTCGTTCACCGTGACCACGATCTCGCCTATTGCCTCGGTGAAAGCGAATTATTGGAGAGAGCACGGCCTGACGAGAGACGTTCGGCGCGGTTTTATTCGTTCACCGTGACCATGATCTCGCCTATTGCCTCGGTGAAAGCGAATTATTGGAGAGAGCACGGCCTGACGAGAGACGTTTGGCGCCGTTTTATTCGTTCACCGTGACCACGATCTCGCCTATTGCCTCGGTGAAAGCGAATTATTGGAGAGAGCACGGCCTGACGAGAGACGTTTGGCGCCGTTTTATTCGTTCACCGTGACCACGATCTCGCCTATTGCCTCGGTGAAAGCGAATTATTGGAGAGAGCACGGCCTGACGAGAGACGTTTGGCGCCGTTTTATTCGTTCACCGTGACCACGATCTCGCCTATTGCCTCGGTGAAAGCGAATTATTGGAGAGAGCACGGCCTGACGAGAGACGTTTGGCGCCGTTTTATTCGTTCACCGTGACCACGATCTCGCCTATTGCCTCGGTGAAAGCGAATTATTGGAGAGAGCACGGCCTGACGAGAGACGTTTGGCGCCGTTTTATTCGTTCACCGTGACCACGATCTCGCCTATTGCCTCGGTGAAAGCGAATTATTGGAGAGAGCACGGCCTGACGAGAGACGTTTGGCGCCGTTTTATTCGTTCACCGTGACCACGATCTCGCCTATTGCCTCGGTGAAAGCGAATTATTGGAGAGAGCACGGCCTGACGAGAGACGTTTGGCGCGGTTTTATTCGTTCACCGTGACCACGATCTCGCCTATTGCCTCGGTGAAAGCGAATTATTGGAGAGAGCACGGCCTGACGAGAGACGTTCGGCGCGGTTTTATTCGTTCACCGTGATCATGATCTCGCCTATTGCCTCGGTGAAAGCGAATTATTGGAGAGAGCACGGCCTGACGAGAGACGTTTGGCGCCGTTTTATTCGTTCACCGTGACCACGATCTCGCCTATTGCCTCGGTGAAAGCGAATTATTGGAGAGAGCACGGCCTGACGAGAGACGTTTGGCGCCGTTTTATTCGTTCACCCTGACCACGATCTCGCCTATTGCCTCGGTGAAAGCGAATTATTGGAGAGAGCACGGCCTGACGAGAGACGTTTGGCGCGGTTTTATTCGTTCACCGTGACCACGATCTCGCCTATTGCCTCGGTGAAAGCGAATTATTGGAGAGAGCACGGCCTGACGAGAGACGTTTGGCGCGGTTTTATTCGTTCACCGTGACCACGATCTCGCCTATTGCCTCGGTGAAAGCGAATTATTGGAGAGAGCACGGCCTGACGAGAGACGTTCGGCGCGGTTTTATTCGTTCACCGTGACCACGATCTCGCCTATTGCCTCGGTGAAAGCGAATTATTGGAGAGAGCACGGCCTGACGAGAGACGTTTGGCGCGGTTTTATTCGTTCACCGTGACCACGATCTCGCCTATTGCCTCAGTGAAAGCGAATTATTGGAGAGAGCACGGCCTGACGAGAGACGTTTGGCGCGGTTTTATTCGTTCACCGTGACCACGATCTCGCCTATTGCCTCGGTGAAAGCGAATTATTGGAGAGAGCACGGCCTGACGAGAGACGTTTGGCGCTTTTTATTCGTTCACCGTGACCACGATCTCGCCTATTGCCTCGGTGAAAGCGAATTATTGGAGAGAGCACGGCCTGACGAGAGACGTTTGGCGCGGTTTTATTCGTTCACCGTGACCACGATCTCGCCTATTGCCTCGGTGAAAGCGAATTATTGGAGAGAGCACGGCCTGACGAGAGACGTTCGGCGCGGTTTTATTCGTTCACCGTGACCACGATCTCGCCTATTGCCTCGGTGAAAGCGAATTATTGGAGAGAGCACGGCCTGACGAGAGACGTTTGGCGCCGTTTTATTCGTTCACCGTGACCACGATCTCGCCATTTGCCTCGGTGAAAGCGAATTATTGGAGAGAGCACGGCCTGACGAGAGACGTTTGGCGCGGTTTTATTCGTTCACCGTGACCACGATCTCGCCTATTGCCTCGGGGAAAGCGAATTATTGGAGAGAGCACGGCCTGACGAGAGACGTTTGGCGCGGTTTTATTCGTTCACCGTGACCACGATCTCGCCTATTGCCTCGGTGAAAGCAAATTATTGGAGAGAGCACGGCCTGACGAGAGACGTTTGGCGCGGTTTTATTCGTTCACCGTGACCACGATCTCGCCTATTGCCTCGGTGAAAGCGAATTATTGGAGAGAGCACGGCCTGACGAGAGACGTTTGGCGCGGTTTTATTCGTTCACCGTGACCACGATCTCGCCTATTGCCTCGGTGAAAGCGAATTATTGGAGAGAGCACGGCCTGACGAGAGACGTTTGGCGCGGTTTTATTCGTTCACCGTGACCACGATCTCACCTATTGCCTCGGTGAAAGCAAATTATTGGAGAGAGCACGGCCTGACGAGAGACGTTTGGCGCCGTTTTATTCGTTCACCGTGACCACGATCTCGCCTATTGCCTCGGTGAAAGCGAATAATTGGAGAGAGCACGGCCTGACGAGAGACGTTCGGCGCGGTTTTATTCGTTCACCGTGACCATGATCGCGCCTATTGCCTCGGTGAAAGCGAATTATTGGAGAGAGCACGGCCTGACGAGAGACGTTTGGCGCCGTTTTATTCGTTCACCGTGACCACGATCTCGCCTATTGCCTCGGTGAAAGCGAATTATTGGAGAGAGCACGGCCTGACGAGAGACGTTTGGCGCCGTTTTATTCGTTCACCGTGACCACGATCTCGCCTATTGCCTCGGTGAAAGCGAATTATTGGAGAGAGCACGGCCTGACGAGAGACGTTTGGCGCGGTTTTATTCGTTCACCGTGACCACGATCTCGCCTATTGCCTCGGTGAAAGCGAATTATTGGAGAGAGCACGGCCTGACGAGAGACGTTTGGCGCGGTTTTATTCGTTCACCGTGACCACGATCTCGCCTATTGCCTCGGTGAAAGCGAATTATTGGAGAGAGCACGGCCTGACGAGAGACGTTTGGCGCGGTTTTATTCGTTCACCGTGACCACGATCTCGCCTATTGCATCGGTGAAAGCGAATCATTGGAGAGATCACGGCCTGACGAGAGACGTTTGGCGCGGTTTTATTTGTTCACCGTGACCACGATCTCGCCTATTGCCTCGGTGAAAGCGAATTATTGGAGAGAGCACGGCCTGACGAGAGACGTTTGGCGCGGTTTTATTCGTTCACCGTGACCACGATCTCGCCTATTGCCTCGGTGAAAGCGAATTATTGGAGAGAGCACGGCCTGACGAGAGACGTTTGGCGCGGTTTTATTCGTTCACCGTGACCACGATCTCGGCTATTGCCTCGGTGAAAGCGAATTATTGGAGAGAGCACGGCCTGACGAGAGACGTTTGGCGCCGTTTTATTCGTTCACCGTGACCACGATCTCGCCTATTGCCTCGGTGAAAGCGAATTATTGGAGAGAGCACGGCCTGACGAGAGACGTTGGGCGCGGTTTTATTCGTTCACCTTGACCACGATCTCGCCTATTGCCTCGGTGAAAGCGAATTATTGGAGTAAGCACGGCCTGACGAGAGACGTTCGGCGCGGTTTTATTCGTTCACCGTGACCACGATCTCGCCTATTGCCTCGGTGAAAGCG
Source organism: Ixodes scapularis (assembly GCF_016920785.2). Classification (NCBI taxonomy): domain Eukaryota; kingdom Metazoa; phylum Arthropoda; class Arachnida; order Ixodida; family Ixodidae; genus Ixodes; species Ixodes scapularis. Next base: position 55,656 of record NW_024610433.1, read on the forward strand.
AAATATTGGAGAGAGCACGGCCTGACGAGAGACGTTTGGCGCGGTTTTATTCGTTCGCCGTGACCACGATCTCGCCTATTGCCTCGGTGAAAGCGAATTATTGGAGAGAGCACGGCCTGACGAGAGACGTTTGGCGCGGTTTTATTCGTTCACCGTGACCACGATCTCGCCTATTGCCTCGGTGAAAGCGAATTATTGGAGAGAGCACGGCCTGACGAGAGACGTTCGGCGCGGTTTTATTCGTTCACCGTGACCACGATCTCGCCTATTGCCTCGGTGAAAGCGAATTATTGGAGAGAGCACGGCCTGACGAGAGACGTTTGGCGCGGTTTTATTCGTTCACCGTGACCACGATCTCGCCTATTGCCTCAGTGAAAGCGAATTATTGGAGAGAGCACGGCCTGACGAGAGACGTTTGGCGCGGTTTTATTCGTTCACCGTGACCACGATCTCGCCTATTGCCTCGGTGAAAGCGAATTATTGGAGAGAGCACGGCCTGACGAGAGACGTTTGGCGCTTTTTATTCGTTCACCGTGACCACGATCTCGCCTATTGCCTCGGTGAAAGCGAATTATTGGAGAGAGCACGGCCTGACGAGAGACGTTTGGCGCGGTTTTATTCGTTCACCGTGACCACGATCTCGCCTATTGCCTCGGTGAAAGCGAATTATTGGAGAGAGCACGGCCTGACGAGAGACGTTCGGCGCGGTTTTATTCGTTCACCGTGACCACGATCTCGCCTATTGCCTCGGTGAAAGCGAATTATTGGAGAGAGCACGGCCTGACGAGAGACGTTTGGCGCCGTTTTATTCGTTCACCGTGACCACGATCTCGCCATTTGCCTCGGTGAAAGCGAATTATTGGAGAGAGCACGGCCTGACGAGAGACGTTTGGCGCGGTTTTATTCGTTCACCGTGACCACGATCTCGCCTATTGCCTCGGGGAAAGCGAATTATTGGAGAGAGCACGGCCTGACGAGAGACGTTTGGCGCGGTTTTATTCGTTCACCGTGACCACGATCTCGCCTATTGCCTCGGTGAAAGCAAATTATTGGAGAGAGCACGGCCTGACGAGAGACGTTTGGCGCGGTTTTATTCGTTCACCGTGACCACGATCTCGCCTATTGCCTCGGTGAAAGCGAATTATTGGAGAGAGCACGGCCTGACGAGAGACGTTTGGCGCGGTTTTATTCGTTCACCGTGACCACGATCTCGGCTATTGCCTCGGTGAAAGCGAATGAGAGAGCACGGCCTGACGAGAGACGTTTGGCGCCGTTTTATTCGTTCACCGTGACCACGATCTCGCCTATTGCCTCGGTGAAAGCGAATTATTGGAGAGAGCACGGCCTGACGAGAGACGTTCGGCGCGGTTTTATTCGTTCACCGTGACCACGATCTCGCCTATTGCCTCGGTGAAAGCGAATTATTGGAGAGAGAACGGCCTGACGAGAGACGTTCGGCGCGGTTTTATTCGTTCACCGTGACCACGATCTCGGCTATTGCCTCGGTGGAAAGCGAATTATTGGAGAGAGCACGGCCTGACGAGAGACGTTTGGGCGCCGTTTTATTCGTTCACCGTGACCACGATCTCGGCTATTGCCTCGGTGAAAGCGAATTATTGGAGAGAGCACGGCCTGACGAGAGACGTTCGGCGCGGTTTTGTTCGTTCACCCGTGACCACGATCTCGGCTATTGCCTCGGTGAAAGCGAATTATTGGAGAGAGCACGGCCTGACGAGAGACGTTCGGCGCGGTTTTATTCGTTCACCGTGACCACGATCTCGGCTATTGCCTCGGTGAAAGCGAATTATTGGAGAGAGCACGGCCCTGACGAGAGACGTTTGGCGCGGCTTTATTCGTTCACCGTGACCACGATCTCGGCTATTGCCTCGGTGAAAGCGAATTATTGGAGAGAGCACGGCCTGACGAGAGACGTTCGGCGCGGTTTTATTCGTTCACCGTGACCACGATCTCGGCTATTGCCTCGGTGAAAGCGAATTATTGGAGAGAGCACGGCCTGACGAGAGACGTTTGGCGCGGTTTTATTCGTTCACCGTGACCACGATCTCGGCTATTGCCTCGGTGAAAGCGAATTATTGGAGAGAGCACGGCCTGACGAGAGACGTTTGGCGCCATTTTATTCGTTCACCGTGACCACGATCTCGCCTATTGCCTCGGTGAAAGCGAATTATTGGAGAGAGCACGGCCTGACGAGAGACGTTTGGCGCGGTTTTATTCGTTCACCGTGACCACGATCTCGGCTATTGCCTCGGTGAAAGCGAATTATTGGAGAGAGCACGGCCTGACGAGAGACGTTTGGCGCCGTTTTATTCGTTCACCGTGACCACGATCTCGGCTATTGCCTCGGTGAAAGCGAATTATTGGAGAGAGCACGGCCTGACGAGAGACGTTCGGCGCGGTTTTATTCGTTCACCGTGACCACGATCTCGGCTATTGCCTCGGTGAAAGCGAATTATTGGAGAGAGCACGGCCTGACGAGAGACGTTCGGCGCGGTTTTATTCGTTCACCGTGACCACGATCTCGGCTATTGCCTCGGTGAAAGCGAATTATTGGAGAGAGCACGGCCTGACTTGAGACGTTTGGCGCGGTTTTATTCGTTCACCGTGACCACGATCTCGGCTATTGCCTCGGTGAAAGCGAATTATTGGAGAGAGCACGGCCTGACGAGAGACGTTTGGCGCCGTTTTATTCGTTCACCGTGACCACGATCTCGCCTATTGCCTCGGTGAAAGCGAATTATTGGAGAGAGCACGGCCTGACGAGAGACGTTTGGCGCGGTTTTATTCGTTCACCGTGACCACGATCTCGCCTATTGCCTCGGTGAAAGCGAATTATTGGAGAGAGCACGGCCTGACGAGAGACGTTGGGCGCGGTTTTATTCGTTCACCGTGACCACGATCTCGCCTATTGCCTCGGTGAAAGCGAATTATTGGAGTAAGCACGGCCTGACGAGAGACGTTCGGCGCGGTTTTATTCATTCACCGTGACCACGATCTCGCCTATTGCCTCGGTGAAAGCGAATTATTGGAGAGAGCACGGCCTGACGAGAGACGTTTGGCGCGGTTTTATTCGTTCACCGTGACCACGATCTCGCCTATTGCCTCGGTGAAAGCGAATTATTGGAGAGAGCACGGCCTGACGAGAGACGTTTTGGCGCGGTTTTATTCGTTCACCGTGACCACGATCTCGCCTATTGCCTCGGTGAAAGCGAATTATTGGAGAGAGCACGGCCTGACGAGAGACGTTCGGCGCGGTTTTATTCGTTCACCGTGACCACGATCTCGCCTATTGCCTCGGTGAAAGCGAATTATTGGAGAGAGCACGGCCTGACGAGAGACGTTTGGCGCGGTTTTATTCGTTCACCGTGACCACGATCTCGCCTATTGCCTCAGTGAAAGCGAATTATTGGAGAGAGCACGGCCTGACGAGAGACGTTTGGCGCGGTTTTATTCGTTCACCGTGACCACGATCTCGCCTATTGCCTCGGTGAAAGCGAATTATTGGAGAGAGCACGGCCTGACGAGAGACGTTTGGCGCTTTTTATTCGTTCACCGTGACCACGATCTCGCCTATTGCCTCGGTGAAAGCGAATTATTGGAGAGAGCACGGCCTGACGAGAGACGTTTGGCGCGGTTTTATTCGTTCACCGTGACCACGATCTCGCCTATTGCCTCGGTGAAAGCGAATTATTGGAGAGAGCACGGCCTGACGAGAGACGTTCGGCGCGGTTTTATTCGTTCACCGTGACCACGATCTCGCCTATTGCCTCGGTGAAAGCGAATTATTGGAGAGAGCACGGCCTGACGAGAGACGTTTGGCGCCGTTTTATTCGTTCACCGTGACCACGATCTCGCCATTTGCCTCGGTGAAAGCGAATTATTGGAGAGAGCACGGCCTGACGAGAGACGTTTGGCGCGGTTTTATTCGTTCACCGTGACCACGATCTCGCCTATTGCCTCGGGGAAAGCGAATTATTGGAGAGAGCACGGCCTGACGAGAGACGTATGGCGCGGTTTTATTCGTTCACCGTGACCACGATCTCGCCTATTGCCTCGGTGAAAGCGAATTATTGGAGAGAGCAGGGCCTGACGAGAGACGTTTGGCGCGGTTTTATTCGTTCACCGTGACCACGATCTCGCCTATTGCCTCGGTGAAAGCGAATTATTGGAGAGAGCACGGCCTGACGAGAGACGTTTGGCGCGGTTTTATTCGTTCACCGTGACCACGATCTCGCCTATTGCCTCGGTGAAAGCGAATTATTGGAGAGAGCACGGCCTGACGAGAGACGTTTGGCGCCGTTTTATTCGTTCACCGTGACCACGATCTCGCCTATTGCCTCGGTGAAAGCGAATTATTGGAGAGAGCACGGCCTGACGAGAGACGTTCGGCGCGGTTTTATTCGTTCACCGTGACCACGATCTCGCCTATTGCCTCGGTGAAAGCGAATTATTGGAGAGAGCACGGCCTGACGAGAGACGTTTGGCGCCGTTTTATTCGTTCACCGTGACCACGATCTCGCCTATTGCCTCGGTGAAAGCGAATTATTGGAGAGAGCACGGCCTGACGAGAGACGTTTGGCGCGGTTTTATTCGTTCACCGTGACCACGATCTCGCCTATTGCCTCGGTGAAAGCGAATTATTGGAGAGAGCACGGCCTGACGAGAGACGTTTGGCGCGGTTTTATTCGTTCACCGTGACCACGATCTCGCCTATTGCCTCGGTGAAAGCGAATTATTGGAGAGAGCACGGCCTGACGAGAGACGTTTGGCGCGGTTTTATTCGTTCACCGTGACCACGATCTCGCCTATTGCCTCGGTGAAAGTGAATTATTGGAGAGAGCACGGCCTGACGAGAGACGTTTGGCACCGTTTTATTCGTTCACCGTGACCACGATCTCGCCTATTGCCTCGGTGAAAGCGAATTATTGGAGAGAGCACGGCCTGACGAGAGACGTTTGGCGCGGTGTTATTCGTTCACCGTGACCACGATCTCGCCTATTGCCTCGGTGAAAGCGAATTATTGGAGTAAGCACGGCCTGACGAGAGACGTTCGGCGCGGTTTTATTCGTTCACCGTGACCACGATCTCGCCTATTGCCTCGGTGAAAGCGAATTATTGGAGAGAGCACGGCCTGACGAGAGACGTTTGGCGCGGTTTTATTCGTTCACCGTGACCACAATCTCGCCTATTGCCTCGGTGAAAGCGAATTATTGGAGAGAGCACGGCCTGACGAGAGACGTTCGGCGCGGTTTTATTCGTTCACCGTGACCACGATCTCGCCTATTGCCTCGGTGAAAGCGAATTATTGGAGAGAGCACGGCCTGACGAGAGACGTTTGGCGCCGTTTTATTCGTTCACCGTGACCACGATCTCGCCTATTGCCTCGGTGAAAGCGAATTATTGGAGAGAGCACGGCCTGACGAGAGACGTTCGGCGCGGTTTTATTCGTTCACCGTGACCACGATCTCGCCTATTGCCTCGGTGAAAGCGAATTATTGGAGAGAGCACGGCCTGACGAGAGACGTTTGGCGCGGTTTTATTCGTTCACCGTGACCACGATCTCGGCTATTGCCTCGGTGAAAGCGAATTATTGGAGAGAGCACGGCCTGACGAGAGACGTTTGGCGCGGTTTTATTCGTTCACTGTGACCACGATCTCGCCTATTGCCTCGGTGAAAGCGAATTATTGGAGAGAGCACGGCCTAACGAGAGACGTTTGGCGCCGTTTTATTCGTTCACCGTGACCACGATCTCGCCTATTGCCTCGGTGAAAGCGAATTATTGGAGAGAGCACGGCCTGACGAGAGACGTTTGGCGCGGTTTTATTCGTTCACCGTGACCACGATCTCGCCTATTGCCTCGGTGAAAGCGAATTATTGGAGTAAGCACGGCCTGACGAGAGACGTTCGGCGCGGTTTTATTCGTTCACCGTGACCACGATCTCGCCTATTGCCTCGGTGAAAGCGAATTATTGGAGAGAGCACGGCCTGACGAGAGACGTTTGGCGCCGTTTTATTCGTTCACCGTGACCACGATCTCGCCTATTGCCTCGGTGAAAGCGAATTATTGGAGAGAGCACAGCCTGACGAGAGACGTTTGGCGCCGTTTTATTCGTTCACCGTGACCACGATCTCGCCTATTGCCTCGGTGAAAGCGAAATATTGGAGAGAGCACGGCCTGACGAGAGACGTTTGGCGCCGTTTTATTCGTTCACCGTGACCACGATCTCGCCTATTGCGTCGGTGAAAGCGAATTATTGGAGAGAGCACGGCCTGACGAGAGACGTTTGGCGCGGTTTTATTCGTTCACCGTGACCACGATCTCGCCTATTGCCTCGGTGAAAGCGAATTATTGGAGAGAGCACGGCCTGACGAGAGACGTTTGGCGCCGTTTTATTCGTTCACCGTGACCACGATCTCGCCTATTGCCTCGGTGAAAGCGAATTATTGGAGAGAGCACGGCCTGACGAGAGACGTTTGGCGCCGTTTTATTCGTTCACCGTGATCACGATCTCGCCTATTGCCTCGGTGAAAGCGAATTATTGGAGAGAGCACGGCCTGACGAGAGACGTTTGGCGCCGTTTTACTCGTTCACCGTGACCACGATCTCGCCTATTGCCTCGGTGAAAGCGAATTATTGGAGAGAGCACGGCCTGACGAGAGACGTTTGGCGCGGTTTTATTCGTTCACCGTGACCACGATCTCGCCTATTGCCTCGGGGGAAAGCGAATTATTGGAGAGAGCACGGCCTGACGAGAGACGTTTGGCGCCGTTTTATTCGTTCACCGTGACCACGATCTCGCCTATTGCCTCGGTGAAAGCGAATTATTGGAGAGAGCACGGCCTGACGAGAGACGTTTGGCGCCGTTTTATTCGTTCACCGTGACCACGATCTCGCCTATTGCCTCGGTGAAAGCGAAATATTGGAGAGAGCACGGCCTGACGAGAGACGTTTGGCGCGGTTTTATTCGTTCACCGTGACCACGATCTCGCCTATTGCCTCGGTGAAAGCGAATTATTGGAGAGAGCACGGCCTGACGAGAGACGTTTGGCGCCGTTTTATTCGTTCACCGTGACCACGATCTCGCCTATTGCCTCGGTGAAAGCGAATTATTGGAGAGAGCACGGCCTGACGAGAGACGTTTGGCGCCGTTTTACTCGTTCACCGTGACCACGATCTCGCCTATTGCCTCGGTGAAAGCGAATTATTGGAGAGAGCACGGCCTGACGAGAGACGTTTGGCGCGGTTTTATTCGTTCACCGTGACCACGATCTCGCCTATTGCCTCGGTGAAAGCGAATTATTGGAGAGAGCACGGCCTGACGAGAGACGTTTGGTGCCGTTTTATTCGTTCACCGTGACCACGATCTCGCCTATTGCCTCGGTGAAAGCGAATTATTGGAGAGAGCACGGCCTGACGAGAGACGTTTGGCGCCGTTTTATTCGTTCACCGTGACCACGATCTTGCCTATTGCCTCGGTAAAAGCGAATTATTGGAGAGAGCACGGCCTGACGAGAGACGTTTGGCGCGGTTTTATTCGTTCACCGTGACCACGATCTCGCCTATTGCCTCGGTGAAAGCGAAGTATTGGAGAAAGCACGGCCTGACGAGAGACGTTTGGCGCCGTTTTACTCGTTCACCGTGACCACGATCTCGCCTATTGCCTCGGTGAAAGCGAATTATTGGAGAGAGCACGGCCTGACGAGAGACGTTTGGCGCGGTTTTATTCGTTCACCGTGACCACGATCTCGCCTATTGCCTCGGTGAAAGCGAATTATTGGAGAGAGCACGCCCTGACGAGAGACATTTGGCGCCGTTTTATTCGTTCACCGTGACCACGATCTCGCCTATTGCCTCGGTGAAAGCGAATTATTGGAGAGAGCACGGCCTGACGAGAGACGTTTGGCGCTGTTTTATTCGTTCACCGTGACCACGATCTCGCCTATTGCCTCGGTGAAAGCGAATTAGTGGAGAGAGCACGGCCTGACGAGAGACGTTTGGCGCGGTTTTATTCGTTCACCGTGACCACGATCTCGCCTATTGCCTCGGTGAAAGCGAATTATTGGAGAGAGCACGGCCTGACGAGAGACGTTTGGCGCCGTTTTATTCGTTCACCGTGACCACGATCTCGCCTATTGCCTCGGTGAAAGCGAATTATTGGAGAGAGCACGGCCTGACGAGAGACGTTTGGCGCCGTTTTACTCGTTCACCGTGACCACGATCTCTCCTATTGCCTCGGTGAAAGCGAATTATTGGAGAGAGCACGGCCTGACGAGAGACGTTTAGCGCGGTTTTATTCGTTCACCGTGACCACGATCTCGCCTATTGCCTCGGTGAAAGCGAAATATTGGAGAGAGCACGGCCTGACGAGAGACGTTTGGCGCCGTTTTATTCGTTCACCGTGACCACGATCTCGCCTATTGCCTCGGTGAAAGCGAATTATTGGAGAGAGCACGGCCTGACGAGAGACGTTTGGCGCCGTTTTATTCGTTCACCGTGACCACGATCTCGCCTATTGCCTCGGTGAAAGCGAATTATTGGAGAGAGCACGGCCTGACGAGAGACGTTTGGCGCGGTTTTATTCGTTCACCGTGACCACGATCTCGCCTATTGCCTCGGTGAAAGCGAATTATTGGAGAGAGCACGGCCTGACGAGAGACGTTTGGCGCGGTTTTATTCGTTCACCGTGACCACGATCTCGCCTATTGCCTCGGTGAAAGCGAATTATTGGAGAGAGCACGGCCTGACGAGAGACGTTTGGCGCGGTTTTATTCGTTCACCGTGACCACGATCTCGCCTATTCCCTCGGTGAAAGCGAATTATTGGAGAGAGCACGGCCTGACGAGAGACGTTTGGCGCCGTTTTATTCGTTCACCGTGACCACGATCTCGCCTATTGCCTCGGTGAAAGCGAATTATTGGAGAGAGCACGGCCTGACGAGAGACGTTTGGCGCCGTTTTATTCGTTCACCGTGACCACGATCTCGCCTATTGCCTCGGTGAAAGCGAATTATTGGAGAGAGCACGGCCTGACGAGAGACGTTTGGCGCGGTTTTATTCGTTCACCGTGACCACGATCTCGCCTATTGCCTCGGTGAAAGCGAATTATTGGAGAGAGCACGGCCTGACGAGAGACGTTTGGCGCCGTTTTATTCGTTCACCGTGACCACGATCTCGCCTATTGCCTCGGTGAAAGCGAATTATTGGAGAGAGCACGGCCTGACGAGAGACGTTTGGCGCCGTTTTATTCGTTCACCGTGACCACGATCTCGCCTATTGCCTCGGTGAAAGCGAATTATTGGAGAGAGCACGGCCTGACGAGAGACGTTTGGCGCCGTTTTATTCGTTCACCGTGACCACGATCTCGCCTATTGCCTCGGTGAAAGCGAATTATTGGAGAGAGCACGGCCTGACGAGAGACGTTTGGCGCCGTTTTATTCGTTCACCGTGACCACGATCTCGCCTATTGCCTCGGTGAAAGCGAATTATTGGAGAGAGCACGGCCTGACGAGAGACGTTTGGCGCCGTTTTATTCGTTCACTGTGACCACGATCTCGCCTATTGCCTCGGTGAAAGCGAATTATTGGAGAGAGCACGGCCTGACGAGAGACGTTTGGCGCGGTTTTATTCGTTCACCGTGACCACGATCTCGCCTATTGCCTCGGTGAAAGCGAATTATTGGAGAGAGCACGGCCTGACGAGGGACGTTCGGCGCGGTTTTATTCGTTCACCGTGACCATGATCTCGCCTATTGCCTCGGTGAAAGCGAATTATTGGAGAGAGCACGGCCTGACGAGAGACGTTTGGCGCCGTTTTATTCGTTCACCGTGACCACGATCTCGCCTATTGCCTCGGTGAAAGCGAATTATTGGAGAGAGCACGGCCTGACGAGAGACGTTTGGCGCCGTTTTATTCGTTCACCGTGACCACGATCTCGCCTATTGCCTCGGTGAAAGCGAATTATTGGAGAGAGCACGGCCTGACGAGAGACGTTTGGCGCGGTTTTATTCGTTCACCGTGACCACGATCTCGCCTATTGCCTCGGTGAAAGCGAATTATTGGAGAGAGCACGGCCTGACGAGAGACGTTTGGCGCGGTTTTATTCGTTCACCGTGACCACGATCTCGCCTATTGCCTCGGTGAAAGCGAATTATTGGAGAGAGCACGGCCTGACGAGAGACGTTTGGCGCCGTTTTATTCGTTCACCGTGACCACGATCTCGCCTATTGCCTCGGTGAAAGCGAATTATTGGAGAGAGCACGGCCTGACGAGAGACGTTTGGCGCCGTTTTATTCGTTCACCGTGACCACGATCTCGCCTATTGCCTCGGTGAAAGCGAATTATTGGAGAGAGCACGGCCTGACGAGAGACGTTTGGCGCGGTTTTATTCGTTCACCGTGACCACGATCTCGCCTATTGCCTCGGTGAAAGCGAATTATTGGAGAGAGCACGGCCTGACGAGAGACGTTCGGCGCGGTTTTATTCGTTCACCGTGACCATGATCTCGCCTATTGCCTCGGTGAAAGCGAATTATTGGAGAGAGCACGGCCTGACGAGAGACGTTTGGCGCCGTTTTATTCGTTCACCGTGACCACGATCTCGCCTATTACCTCGGTGAAAGCGAATTATTGGAGAGAGCACGGCCTGACGAGAGACGTTTGGCGCCGTTTTATTCGTTCACCGTGACCACGATCTCGCCTATTGCCTCGGTGAAAGCGAATTATTGGAGAGAGCACGGCCTGACGAGAGACGTTTGGCGCCGTTTTATTCGTTCACCGTGACCACGATCTCGCCTATTGCCTCGGTGAAAGCGAATTATTGGAGAGAGCACGGCCTGACGAGAGACGTTTGGCGCCGTTTTATTCGTTCACCGTGACCACGATCTCGCCTATTGCCTCGGTGAAAGCGAATTATTGGAGAGAGCACGGCCTGACGAGAGACGTTTGGCGCGGTTTTATTCGTTCACCGTGACCACGATCTCGCCTATTGCCTCGGTGAAAGCGAATTATTGGAGAGAGCACGGCCTGACGAGAGACGTTCGGCGCGGTTTTATTCGTTCACCGTGACCATGATCTCGCCTATTGCCTCGGTGAAAGCGAATTATTGGAGAGAGCACGGCCTGACGAGAGACGTTTGGCGCCGTTTTATTCGTTCACCGTGACCACGATCTCGCCTATTGCCTCGGTGAAAGCGAATTATTGGAGAGAGCACGGCCTGACGAGAGACGTTTGGCGCCGTTTTATTCGTTCACCGTGACCACGATCTCGCCTATTGCCTCGGTGAAAGCGAATTATTGGAGAGAGCACGGCCTGACGAGAGACGTTTGGCGCCGTTTTATTCGTTCACCGTGACCACGATCTCGCCTATTGCCTCGGTGAAAGCGAATTATTGGAGAGAGCACGGCCTGACGAGAGACGTTTGGCGCGGTTTTATTCGTTCACCGTGACCACGATCTCGCCTATTGCCTCGGTGAAAGCGAATTATTGAAGAGAGCACGGCCTGACGAGAGACGTTTGGCGCCGTTTTATTCGTTCACCGTGACCACGATCTCGCCTATTGCCTCGGTGAAAGCGAATTATTGCAAAGAGCACGGCCTGACGAGAGACGTTTGGCGCCGTTTTATTCGTTCACCGTGACCACGATCTCGCCTATTGCCTCGGTGAAAGCGAATTATTGGAGAGAGCACGGCCTGACGAGAGACGTTTGGCGCGGTTTTATTCGTTCACCGTGACCACGATCTCGCCTATTGCCTCGGTGAAAGCGAATTATTGGAGAGAGCACGGCCTGACGAGAGACGTTCGGCGCGGTTTTATTCGTTCACCGTGATCATGATCTCGCCTATTGCCTCGGTGAAAGCGAATTATTGGAGAGAGCACAGCCTGACGAGAGACGTTTGGCGCCGTTTTATTCGTTCACCGTGACCACGATCTCGCCTATTGCCTCGGTGAAAGCGAATTATTGGAGAGAGCACGGCCTGACGAGAGACGTTTGGCGCCGTTTTATTCGTTCACCCTGACCACGATCTCGCCTATTGCCTCGGTGAAAGCGAATTATTGGAGAGAGCACGGCCTGACGAGAGACGTTTGGCGCCGTTTTATTCGTTCACCGTGACCACGATCTCGCCTATTGCCTCGGTGAAAGCGAATTATTGGAGAGAGCACGGCCTGACGAGAGACGTTTGGCGCGGTTTTATTCGTTCACCGTGACCACGATCTCGCCTATTGCCTCGGTGAAAGCGAATTATTGGAGAGAGCACGGCCTGACGAGAGACGTTTGGCGCGGTTTTATTCGTTCACCGTGACCACGATCTCGCCTATTGCCTCGGTGAAAGCAAATTATTGGAGAGAGCACGGCCTGACGAGACACGTTTGGCGCCGTTTTATTCGTTCACCGTGACCACGATCTCGCCTATTGCCTCGGTGAAAGCGAATTATTGGAGAGAGCACGGCCTGACGAGAGACGTTTGGCGCCGTTTTATTCGTGCACCGTGACCACGATCTCGCCTATTGCCTCGGTGAAAGCGAATTATTGGAGAGAGCACGGCCTGACGAGAGACGTTTGGCGCGGTTTCATTCGTTCACCGTGACCACGATCTCGCCTATTGCCTCGGTGAAAGCGAATTATTGGAGAGAGCACGGCCTGACGAGAGACGTTTGGCGCGGTTTTATTCGTTCACCGTGACCACGATCTCGCCTATTGCTTCGGTGAAAGCGAATTATTGGAGAGAGCACGGCCTGACGAGAGACGTTTGGCGCGGTTTTATTCGTTCACCGTGACCACGATCTCGGCTATTGCCTCGGTGAAAGCGAATTATTGGAGAGAGCACGGCCTGACGAGAGACGGTTGGCGCCGTTTTATTCGTTCACCGTGACCACGATCTCGCCTATTGCCTCGGTGAAAGCGAATTATTGGAGAGAGCACGGCCTGACGAGAGACGTTTGGCGCCGTTTTATTCGTTCACCGTGACCACGATCTCGCCTATTGCCTCGGTGAAAGCGAATTATTGGAGAGAGCACGGCCTGACGAGAGACGTTTGGCGCGGTTTTATTCGTTCACCGTGACCACGATCTCGCCTATTGCCTCGGTGAAAGCGAATTATTGGAGAGAGCACGGCCTGACGAGAGACGTTCGGCGCGGTTTTATTCGTTCACCGTGACCATGATCTCGCCTATTGCCTCGGTGAAAGCGAATTATTGGAGAGAGCACGGCCTGACGAGAGACGTTTGGCGCCGTTTTATTCGTTCACCGTGACCACGATCTCGCCTATTGCCTCGGTGAAAGCGAATTATTGGAGAGAGCACGGCCTGACGAGAGACGTTTGGCGCCGTTTTATTCGTTCACCGTGACCACGATCTCGCCTATTGCCTCGGTGAAAGCGAATTATTGGAGAGAGCACGGCCTGACGAGAGACGTTTGGCGCGGTTTTATTCGTTCACCGTGACCACGATCTCGCCTATTGCCTCGGTGAAAGCAAATTATTGGAGAGAGCACGGCCTGACGAGAGACGTTTGGCGCCGTTTTATTCGTTCACCGTGACCACGATCTCGCCTATTGCCTCGGTGAAAGCGAATTATTGGAGAGAGCACGGCCTGACGAGAGACGTTTGGCGCCGTTTTATTCGTTCACCGTGACCACGATCTCGCCTATTGCCTCGGTGAAAGCGAATTATTGGAGAGAGCACGGCCTGACGAGAGACGTTTGGCGCGGTTTTATTCGTTCACCGTGACCACGATCTCGCCTATTGCCTCGGTGAAAGCGAATTATTGGAGAGAGCACGGCCTGACGAGAGACGTTTGGCGCGGTTTTATTCGTTCACCGTGACCACGATCTCGCCTATTGCCTCGGTGAAAGCGAATTATTGGAGAGAGCACGGCCTGACGAGAGACGTTTGGCGCGGTTTTATTCGTTCACCGTGACCACGATCTCGCCTATTGCCTCGGTGAAAGCGAATTATTGGAGAGAGCACGGCCTGACGAGAGACGTTTGGCGCGGTTTTATTCGTTCACCGTGACCACGATCTCGCCTATTGCCTCGGTGAAAGCAAATTATTGGAGAGAGCACGGCCTGACGAGAGACGTTTGGCGCCGTTTTATTCGTTCACCGTGACCACGATCTCGCCTATTGCCTCGGTGAAAGCGAATTATTGGAGAGAGCACGGCCTGACGAGAGACGTTCGGCGCGGTTTTATTCGTTCACCGTGACCATGATCTCGCCTATTGCCTCGGTGAAAGCGAATTACTGGAGAGAGCACGGCCTGACGAGAGACGTTTGGCGCCGTTTTATTCGTTCACCGTGACCACGATCTCGCCTATTGCCTCGGTGAAAGCGAATTATTGGAGAGAGCACGTCCTGACGAGAGACGTTTGGCGCCGTTTTATTCGTTCACCGTGACCACGATCTCGCCTATTGCCTCGGTGAAAGCGAATTATTGGAGAGAGCACGGCCTGACGAGAGACGTTTGGCGCGGTTTTATTCGTTCACCGTGACCACGATCTCGCCTATTGCCTCGGTGAAAGCGAATTATTGGAGAGAGCACGGCCTGACGAGAGACGTTTGGCGCGGTTTTATTCGTTCACCGTGACCACGATCTCGCCTATTGCCTCGGTGAAAGCGAATTATTGGAGAGAGCACGGCCTGACGAGAGACGTTTGGCGCCGTTTTATTCGTTCACCGTGACCACGATCTCGCCTATTGCCTCGGTGAAAGCGAATTATTGGAGAGAGCACGGCCTGACGAGAGACGTTTGGCGCCGTTTTATTCGTTCACCGTGACCACGATCTCGCCTATTGCCTCGGTGAAAGCGAATTATTGGAGAGAGCACGGCCTGACAAGAGACGTTTGGCGCGGTTTTATTCGTTCACCGTGACCACGATCTCGCCTATTGCCTCGGTGAAAGCGAATTATTGGAGAGAGCACGGCCTGACGAGAGACGTTCGGCGCGGTTTTATTCGTTCACCGTGACCATGATCTCGCCTATTGCCTCGGTGAAAGCGAATTATTGGAGAGAGCACGGCCTGACGAGAGACGTTTGGCGCCGTTTTATTCGTTCACCGTGACCACGATCTCGCCTATTGCCTCGGTGAAAGCGAATTATTGGAGAGAGCACGGCCTGACGAGAGACGTTTGGCGCCGTTTTATTCGTTCACCGTGACCACGATCTCGCCTATTGCCTCGGTGAAAGCGAATTATTGGAGAGAGCACGGCCTGACGAGAGACGTTTGGCGCCGTTTTATTCGTTCACCGTGACCACGATCTCGCCTATTGCCTCGGTGAAAGCGAATTATTGGAGAGAGCACGGCCTGACGAGAGACGTTTGGCGCGGTTTTATTCGTTCACCGTGACCACGATCTCGCCTATTGCCTCGGTGAAAGCGAATTATTGGAGAGAGCACGGCCTGACGAGAGACGTTCGGCGCGGTTTTATTCGTTCACCGTGACCATGATCTCGCCTATTGCCTCGGTGAAAGCGAATTATTGGAGAGAGCACGGCCTGACGAGAGACGTTTGGCGCCGTTTTATTCGTTCACCGTGACCACGATCTCGCCTATTGCCTCGGTGAAAGCGAATTATTGGAGAGAGCACGGCCTGACGAGAGACGTTTGGCGCCGTTTTATTCGTTCACCGTGACCACGATCTCGCCTATTGCCTCGGTGAAAGCGAATTATTGGAGAGAGCACGGCCTGACGAGAGACGTTTGGCGCGGTTTTATTCGTTCACCGTGACCACGATCTCGCCTATTGCCTCGGTGAAAGCAAATTATTGGAGAGAGCACGGCCTGACGAGAGACGTTTGGCGCCGTTTTATTCGTTCACCGTGACCACGATCTCGCCTATTGCCTCGGTGAAAGCGAATTATTGGAGAGAGCACGGCCTGACGAGAGACGTTTGGCGCCGTTTTATTCGTTCACCGTGACCACGATCTCGCCTATTGCCTCGGTGAAAGCGAATTATTGGAGAGAGCACGGCCTGACGAGAGACGTTTGGCGCGGTTTTATTCGTTCACCGTGACCACGATCTCGCCTATTGCCTCGGTGAAAGCGAATTATTGGAGAGAGCACGGCCTGACGAGAGACGTTTGGCGCGGTTTTATTCGTTCACCGTGACCACGATCTCGCCTATTGCCTCGGTGAAAGCGAATTATTGGAGAGAGCACGGCCTGACGAGAGACGTTTGGCGCGGTTTTATTCGTTCACCGTGACCACGATCTCGCCTATTGCCTCGGTGAAAGCGAATTATTGGAGAGAGCACGGCCTGACGAGAGACGTTTGGCGCGGTTTTATTCGTTCACCGTGACCACGATCTCGCCTATTGCCTCGGTGAAAGCAAATTATTGGAGAGAGCACGGCCTGACGAGAGACGTTTGGCGCCGTTTTATTCGTTCACCGTGACCACGATCTCGCCTATTGCCTCGGTGAAAGCGAATTATTGGAGAGAGCACGGCCTGACGAGAGACGTTCGGCGCGGTTTTATTCGTTCACCGTGACCATGATCTCGCCTATTGCCTCGGGCGAATTACTGGAGAGAGCACGGCCTGACGAGAGACGTTTGGCGCCGTTTTATTCGTTCACCGTGACCACGATCTCGCCTATTGCCTCGGTGAAAGCGAATTATTGGAGAGAGCACGTCCTGACGAGAGACGTTTGGCGCCGTTTTATTCGTTCACCGTGACCACGATCTCGCCTATTGCCTCGGTGAAAGCGAATTATTGGAGAGAGCACGGCCTGACGAGAGACGTTTGGCGCGGTTTTATTCGTTCACCGTGACCACGATCTCGCCTATTGCCTCGGTGAAAGCGAATTATTGGAGAGAGCACGGCCTGACGAGAGACGTTTGGCGCGGTTTTATTCGTTCACCGTGACCACGATCTCGCCTATTGCCTCGGTGAAAGCGAATTATTGGAGAGAGCACGGCCTGACGAGAGACGTTTGGCGCCGTTTTATTCGTTCACCGTGACCACGATCTCGCCTATTGCCTCGGTGAAAGCGAATTATTGGAGAGAGCACGGCCTGACGAGAGACGTTTGGCGCCGTTTTATTCGTTCACCGTGACCACGATCTCGCCTATTGCCTCGGTGAAAGCGAATTATTGGAGAGAGCACGGCCTGACAAGAGACGTTTGGCGCGGTTTTATTCGTTCACCGTGACCACGATCTCGCCTATTGCCTCGGTGAAAGCGAATTATTGGAGAGAGCACGGCCTGACGAGAGACGTTCGGCGCGGTTTTATTCGTTCACCGTGACCATGATCTCGCCTATTGCCTCGGTGAAAGCGAATTATTGGAGAGAGCACGGCCTGACGAGAGACGTTTGGCGCCGTTTTATTCGTTCACCGTGACCACGATCTCGCCTATTGCCTCGGTGAAAGCGAATTATTGGAGAGAGCACGGCCTGACGAGAGACGTTTGGCGCCGTTTTATTCGTTCACCGTGACCACGATCTCGCCTATTGCCTCGGTGAAAGCGAATTATTGGAGAGAGCACGGCCTGACGAGAGACGTTTGGCGCCGTTTTATTCGTTCACCGTGACCACGATCTCGCCTATTGCCTCGGTGGAAAGCGAATTATTGGAGAGAGCACGGCCTGACGAGAGACGTTTGGCGCGGTTTTATTCGTTCACCGTGACCACGATCTCGCCTATTGCCTCGGTGAAAGCGAATTATTGGAGAGAGCACGGCCTGACGAGAGACGTTCGGCGCGGTTTTATTCGTTCACCGTGACCATGATCTCGCCTATTGCCTCGGTGAAAGCGAATTATTGGAGAGAGCACGGCCTGACGAGAGACGTTTGGCGCCGTTTTATTCGTTCACCGTGACCACGATCTCGCCTATTGCCTCGGTGAAAGCGAATTATTGGAGAGAGCACGGCCTGACGAGAGACGTTTGGCGCCGTTTTATTCGTTCACCGTGACCACGATCTCGCCTATTGCCTCGGTGAAAGCGAATTATTGGAGAGAGCACGGCCTGACGAGAGACGTTTGGCGCCGTTTTATTCGTTCACCGTGACCACGATCTCGGCTATTGCCTCGGTGAAAGCGAATTATTGGAGAGAGCACGGCCTGACGAGAGACGTTTGGCGCCGTTTTATTCGTTCACCGTGACCACGATCTCGCCTATTGCCTCGGTGAAAGCGAATTATTGGAGAGAGCACGGCCTGACGAGAGACGTTTGGCGCCGTTTTATTCGTTCACCGTGACCACGATCTCGCCTATTGCCTCGGTGAAAGCGAATTATTGGAGAGAGCACGGCCTGACGAGAGACGTTTGGCGCCGTTTTATTCGTTCACCGTGACCACGATCTCGCCTATTGCCTCGGTGAAAGCGAATTATTGGAGAGAGCACGGCCTGACGAGAGACGTTTGGCGCCGGTTTTATTCGTTCACCGTGACCACGATCTCGCCTATTGCCTCGGTGAAAGCGAATTATTGGAGAGAGCACGGCCTGACGAGAGACGTTCGGCGCGGTTTTATTCGTTCACCGTGATCATGATCTCGCCTATTGCCTCGGTGAAAGCGAATTATTGGAGAGAGCACGGCCTGACGAGAGACGTTTGGCGCCGTTTTATTCGTTCACCGTGACCACGATCTCGCCTATTGCCTCGGTGAAAGCGAATTATTGGAGAGAGCACGGCCTGACGAGAGACGTTTGGCGCCGTTTTATTCGTTCACCCTGACCACGATCTCGCCTATTGCCTCGGTGAAAGCGAATTATTGGAGAGAGCACGGCCTGACGAGAGACGTTTGGCGCGGTTTTATTCGTTCACCGTGACCACGATCTCGCCTATTGCCTCGGTGAAAGCGAATTATTGGAGAGAGCACGGCCTGACGAGAGACGTTTGGCGCGGTTTTATTCGTTCACCGTGACCACGATCTCGCCTATTGCCTCGGTGAAAGCGAATTATTGGAGAGAGCACGGCCTGACGAGAGACGTTTGGCGCGGTTTTATTCGTTCACCGTGACCACGATCTCGCCTATTGCCTCGGTGAAAGCAAATTATTGGAGAGAGCACGGCCTGACGAGAGACGTTTGGCGCCGTTTTATTCGTTCACCGTGACCACGATCTCGCCTATTGCCTCGGTGAAAGCGAATTATTGGAGAGAGCACGGCCTGACGAGAGACGTTTGGCGCCGTTTTATTCGTTCACCGTGACCACGATCTCGCCTATTGCCTCGGTGAAAGCGAATTATTGGAGAGAGCACGGCCTCACGAGAGACGTTTGGCGCGGTTTTATTCGTTCACCGTGACCACGATCTCGCCTATTGCCTCGGTGAAAGCGAATTATTGGAGAGAGCACGGCCTGACGAGAGACGTTTGGCGCGGTTTTATTCGTTCACCGTGACCACGATCTCGCCTATTGCCTCGGTGAGAAGCGAATTATTGGAGAGAGCACGGCCTGACGAGAGACGTTTGGCGCGTTTTATTCGTTCACCGTGACCACGATCTCGCCTATTGCCTCGGTGAAAGCGAATTATTGGAGAGAGCACGGCCTGACGAGAGACGTTTGGCGCCGTTTCATTCGTTCACCGTGACCACGATCTCGCCTATTGCCTCGGTGAAAGCGAATTATTGGAGAGAGCACGGCCTGACGAGAGACGTTTGGCGCCGTTTTATTCGTTCACCGTGACCACGATCTCGCCTATTGCCTCGGTGAAAGCGAATTATTGGAGAGAGCACGGCCTGACGAGAGACGTTTGGCGCGGTTTTATTCGTTCACCGTGACCACGATCTCGCCTATTGCCTCGGTGAAAGCGAATTATTGGAGAGAGCACGGCCTGACGAGAGACGTTCGGCGCGGTTTTATTCGTTCACCGTGACCATGATCTCGCCTATTGCCTCGGTGAAAGCGAATTATTGGAGAGAGCACGGCCTGACGAGAGACGTTTGGCGCCATTTTATTCGTTCACCGTGACCACGATCTCGCCTATTGCCTCGGTGAAAGCGAATTATTGGAGAGAGCACGGCCTGACGAGAGACGTTTGGCGCCGTTTTATTCGTTCACCGTGACCACGATCTCGCCTATTGCCTCGGTGAAAGCGAATTATTGGAGAGAGCACGGCCTGACGAGAGACGTTTGGCGCCGTTTTATTCGTTCACCGTGACCACGATCTCGCCTATTGCCTCGGTGAAAGCGAATTATCGGAGAGAGCACGGCCTGACGAGAGACGTTTGGCGCCGTTTTATTCGTTCACCGTGACCACGATCTCGCCTATTGCCTCGGTGAAAGCGAATTATTGGAGAGAGCACGGCCTGACGAGAGACGTTTGGCGCCGTTTTATTCGTTCACCGTGACCACGATCTCGCCTATTGCCTCGGTGAAAGCGAATTATTGGAGAGAGCACGGCCTGACGAGAGACGTTTGGCGCCGTTTTATTCGTTCACCGTGACCACGATCTCGCCTATTGCCTCGGTGAAAGCGAATTATTGGAGAGAGCACGGCCTGACGAGAGACGTTTGGCGCCGTTTTATTCGTTCACCGTGACCACGATCTCGCCTATTGCCTCGGTGAAAGCGAATTATTGGAGAGAGCACGGCCTGACGAGAGACGTTTGGCGCGGTTTTATTCGTTCACCGTGACCACGATCTCGCCTATTGCCTCGGTGGAAAGCGAATTATTGGAGAGAGCACGGCCTGACGAGAGACGTTTGGCGCCGTTTTATTCGTTCACCGTGACCACGATCTCGCCTATTGCCTCGGTGAAAGCGAATTATTGGAGAGAGCACGGCCTGACGAGAGACGTTTGGCGCGGTTTTATTCGTTCACCGTGACCACGATCTCGCCTATTGCCTCGGTGAAAGCGAATTATTGGAGAGAGCACGGCCTGACGAGAGACGTTTGGCGCCGTTTTATTCGTTCACCGTGACCACGATCTCGCCTATTGCCTCGGTGAAAGCGAATTATTCGAGAGAGCACGGCCTGACGAGAGACGTTTGGCGCCGTTTTATTCGTTCACCGTGACCACGATCTCGCCTATTGCCTCGGTGAAAGCGAATTATTGGAGAGAGCACGGCCTGACGAGAGACGTTTGGCGCGGTTTTATTCGTTCACCGTGACCACGATCTCGCCTATTGCCTCGGTGAAAGCGAATTATTGGAGAGAGCACGGCCTGACGAGAGACGTTTGGCGCCGTTTTATTCGTTCACCGTGACCACGATCTCGCTTATTGCCTCGGTGAAAGCGAATTATTGGAGAGAGCACGGCCTGACGAGAGACGTTTGGCGCCGTTTTATTCGTTCACCGTGACCACGATCTCGCCTATTGCCTCGGTGAAAGCGAATTATTGGAGAGAGCACGGCCTGACGAGATACGTTTGGCGCCGTTTTATTCGTTCACCGTGACCACGATCTCGCCTATTGCCTCGGTGAAAGCGAATTATTGGAGAGAGCACGGCCTGACGAGAGACGTTTGGCGCCGTTTTATTCGTTCACCGTGACCACGATCTCGCCTATTGCCTCACTGAAAGCGAATTATTGGAGAGAGCACGGCCTGACGAGAGACGTTTGGCGCCGTTTAATTCGTTCACCGTAACCACGATCTCGCCTATTGCCTCGGTGAAAGCGAATTATTGGAGAGAGCACGGCCTGACGAGAGACGTTTGGCGCCGTTTTATTCGTTCACCGTGACCACGATCTCGCCTATTGCCTCGGTGAAAGCGAATTATTGGAGAGAGCACGGCCTGACGAGAGACGTTTGGCGCCGTTTTATTCGTTCACCGTGACCACGATCTCGCCTATTGCCTCGGTGGAAAGCGAATTATTGGAGAGAGCACGGCCTGACGAGAGACGTTTGGCGCCGTTTTATTCGTTCACCGTGACCACGATCTCGCCTATTGCCTCGGTGAAAGCGAATTATTGGAGGAGAGCACGGCCTGACGAGAGACGTTTGGCGCGGTTTTATTCGTTCACCGTGACCACGATCTCGCCTATTGCCTCGGTGAAAGCGAATTATTGGAGAGAGCACGGCCTGACGAGAGACGTTTGGCGCCATTTTATTCGTTCACCGTGACCACGATCTCGCCTATTGCCTCGGTGAAAGCGAATTATTGGAGAGAGCACGGCCTGACGAGAGACGTTTGGCGCCGTTTTATTCGTTCACCGTGACCACGATCTCGCCTATTGCCTCGGTGAAAGCGAATTATTGGAGAGAGCACGGCCTGACGAGAGACGTTTGGCGCCGTTTTATTCGTTCACCGTGACCACGATCTCGCCTATTGCCTCGGTGAAAGCGAATTATTGGAGAGAGCACGGCCTGACGAGAGACGTTTGGCGCCGTTTTATTCGATCACCGTGACCACGATCTCGCCTATTGCCTCGGTGAAAGCGAATTATTGGAGAGAGCACGGCCTGACGAGGGACGTTTGGCGCCGTTTTATTCGTTCACCGTGACCACGATCTCGCCTATTGCCTCGGTGAAAGCGAATTATTGGAGAGAGCACGGCCTGACGAGAGACGTTTGGCGCCGTTTTATTCGTTCACCGTGACCACGATCTCGCCTATTGCCTCGGTGAAAGCGAATTATTGGAGAGAGCACGGCCTGACGAGAGACGTTTGGCGCCGTTTTATTCGTTCACCGTGACCACGATATCGCCTATTGCCTCGGTGAAAGCGAATTATTGGAGAGAGCACGGCCTGACGAGAGACGTTTGGCGCCGTTTTATTCGTTCACCGTGACCACGATCTCGCCTATTGCCTCGGTGAAAGCGAATTATTGGAGAGAGCACGGCCTGACGAGAGACGTTTGGCGCCGTTTTATTCGTTCACCGTGACCACGATCTCGCCTATTGCCTCGGTGAAAGCGAATTATTGGAGAGAGCACGGCCTGACGAGAGACGTTTGGCGCCGTTTTATTCGTTCACCGTGACCACGATCTCGCCTATTGCCTCGGTGAAAGCGAATTATTGGAGAGAGCACGGCCTGACGAGAGACGTTTGGCGCGGTTTTATTCGTTCACCGTGACCACGATCTCGCCTATTGCCTCGGTGAAAGCGAATTATTGGAGAGAGCACGGCCTGACGAGAGACGTTTGGCGCCGTTTTATTCGTTCACCGTGACCACGATCTCGCCTATTGCCTCGGTGAAAGCGAATTATTGGAGAGAGCACGGCCTGACGAGAGACGTTTGGCGCCGTTTTATTCGTTCACCGTGACCACCATCTCGCCTATTGCCTCGGTGAAAGCGAATTATTGGAGAGAGCACGGCCTGACGAGAGACGTTTGGCGCGGTTTTATTCGTTCACCGTGACCACGATCTCGCCTATTGCCTCGGTGAAAGCGAATTATTGGAGAGAGCACGGCCTGACGAGAGACGTTTGGCGCCGTTTTATTCGTTCACCGTGACCACGATCTCGCCTATTGCCTCGGTGAAAGCGAATTATTGGAGAGAGCACGGCCTGACGAGAGACGTTTGGCGCGGTTTTATTCGTTCACCGTGACCACGATCTCGCCTATTGCCTCGGTGAAAGCGAATTATTGGAGAGAGCACGGCCTGACGAGAGACGTTTGGCGCGGTTTTATTCGTTCACCGTGACCACGATCTCGCCTATTGCCTCGGTGAAAGCGAATTATTGGAGAGAGCACGGCCTGACGAGAGACGTTTGGCGCGGTTTTATTCGTTCACCGTGACCAGGATCTCGGCTATTGCCTCGGTGAAAGCGAATTATTGGAGAGAGCACGGCCTGACGAGAGACGTTCGGCACGGTTTTATTCGTTCACCGTGACCACGATCTCGCCTATTGCCTCGGTGAAAGCGAATTATTGGAGAGAGCACGGCCTGACGAGAGACGTTTGGCGCGGTTTTATTCGTTCACCGTGACCACGATCTCGCCTATTGCCTCGGTGAAAGCGAATTATTGGAGAGAGCACGGCCTGACGAGAGACGTTTGGCGCGGTTTTATTCGTTCACCGTGACCACGATCTCGCCTATTGCCTCGGTGAAAGCGAATTATTGGAGAGAGCACGGCCTGACGAGAGACGTTTGGCGCGGTTTTATTCGTTCACCGTGACCACGATCTCGCCTATTGCCTCGGTGAAAGCGAATTATTGGAGAGAGCACGGCCTGACGAGAGACGTTCGGCGCGGTTTTATTCGTTCACCGTGACCACGATCTCGCCTATTGCCTCGGTGAAAGCGAATTATTGGAGAGAGCACGGGCTGACGAGAGACGTTTGGCGCCGTTTTATTCGTTCACCGTGACCACGATCTCGCCTATTGCCTCGGTGAAAGCGAATTATTGGAGAAAGCACGGACTGACGAGAGACGTTTGGCGCGGTTTTATTCGTTCACCGTGACCACGATCTCGCCTATTGCCTCGGTGAAAGCGAATTATTGGAGAGAGCACGGCCTGACGAGAGACGTTTGGCGCGGTTTTATTCGTTCACCGTGACCACGATGTCGCCTATTGCCTCGGTGAAAGCGAATTATTGGAGAGAGCACGGCCTGACGAGAGACGTTTGGCGCGGTTTTATTCGTTCACCGTGACCACGATCTCGGCTATTGCCTCGGTGAAAGCGAATTATTGGAGAGAGCACGGCCTGACGAGAGACGTTCGGCGCGGTTTTATTCGTTCACCGTGACCACGATCTCGGCTATTGCCTCGGTGAAAGCGAATTATTGGAGAGAGCACGGCCTGACGAGAGACGTTCGGCGCGGTTTTATTCGTTCACCGTGACCACGATCTCGGCTATTGCCTCGGTGAGAGCGAATTATTGGAGAGAGCACGGCCTGACGAGGGACCTTTGGCGCCGTTTTACTCGTTCACCGTGACCACGATCTCGGCTATTGCCTCGGTGAAAGCGAATTATTGGAGAGAGCACGGCCTGACGAGAGACGTTCGGAGCGGTTTTATTCGTTCACCGTGACCACGATCTCGGCTATTGCCTCGGTGAAAGCGAATTATTGGAGAGAGCACGGCCTGACGAGAGTCGTTTGGCGCCGTTTTATTCGTTCACCGTGACCGCGATCTCGGCTATTGCCTCGGTGAAAGCGAATTATTGGAGAGAGCACGGCCTGACGAGAGACGTTCGGCGGGGTTTTATTCGTTCACCGTGACCACGATCTCGGCTATTGCCTCGGTGAAAACGAATTATTGGAGAGAGCACGGCCTGACGAGAGACGTTCGGCGCCGTTTTATTCGTTCACCGTGACCACGATCTCGGCTATTGCCTCGGTGAAAGCGAATTATTGGAGAGAGCACGGCCTGACGAGAGACGTTTGGCGCCGTTTTATTCGTTCACCGTGACCACGATCTCGGCTATTGCCTCGGTGAAAGCGAATTATTGGAGAGAGCACGGCCTGACGAGAGACGTTCGGCGCGGTTTTATTCGTTCACCGTGACCACGATCTCGGCTATTGCCTCGGTGAAAGCGAATTATTGGAGAGAGCACGGCCTGACGAGAGACGTTTGGCGCCGTTTTATTCGTTCACCGTGACCACGATCTCGGCTATTGCCTCGGTGAAAGCGAATTATTGGAGAGAGCACGGCCTGACGAGAGACGTTCGGCGCGGTTTTATTTGTTCACCGTGACCAGATCTCGGCTATTGCCTCGGTGAAAGCGAATTATTGGAGAGAGCACGGCCTGACGAGAGACGTTTGGCGCCGTTTTTATTCGTTCACCGTGACCACGATCTCGGCTATTGCCTCGGTGAAAGCGAATTATTGGAGAGAGCACGGCCTGACGAGAGACGTTCGGCGCCGTTTTATTCGTTCACCGTGACCACGATCTCGGCTATTGCCTCGGTGAAAGCGAATTATTGGAGAGAGCACGGCCTGACGAGAGACGTTTGGCGCCGTTTTATTCGTTCACCGTGACCACGATCTCGGCTATTGCCTCGGTGAAAGCGAATTATTGGAGAGAGCACGGCCTGACGAGAGACGTTTGGCGCCGTTTTATTCGTTCACCGTGACCACGATCTCGGCTATTGCCTCGGTGAAAGCGAATTATTGGAGAGAGCACGGCCTGACGAGAGACGTTTGGCGCCGTTTTATTCGTTCACCGTGACCACGATCTCGGCTATTGCCTCGGTGAAAGCGAATTATTGGAGAGAGCACGGCCTGACGAGAGACGTTTGGCGCCGTTTTATTCGTTCACCGTGACCACGACCTCGGCTATTGCCTCGGTGAAAGCGAATTATTGGAGAGAGCACGGCCTGACGAGAGATGTTTGGCGCCGTTTTATTCGTTCACCGTGACCACGATCTCGGCTATTGCCTCGGTGAAAGCGAATTATTGGAGAGAGCACGGCCTGACGAGAGACGTTCGGCGCCGTTTTATTCGTTTACCGTGACCACGATCTCGGCTATGCCTCGGTGAAAGCGAATTATTGGAGAGAGCACGGCCTGACGAGAGACGTTTGGCGCCATTTTATTCGTTCACCGTGACCACGATCTCGGCTATTGCCTCGGTGAAAGCGAATTATTGGAGAGAGTACGGCCTGACGAGAGACGTTTGGCGCCGTTTTATTCGTTCACCGTGACCACGATCTCGGGTATTGCCTCGGTGAAAGCGAATTATTGGAAAGAGCACGGCCTGACGAGAGACGTTCGGCGCCGTTTTATTCGTTTACCGTGACCACGATCTCGGCTATTGCCTCGGTGAAAGCGAATTATTGGAGAGAGCACGGCCTGACGAGAGACGTTTGGCGCCGTTTTATTCGTTCACCGTGACCACGATCTCGGCTATTGCCTCGGTGAAAGCGAATTATTGGAGAGAGCACGGCCTGACGAGAGACGTTTGGCGCCGTTTTATTCGTTCACCGTGACCACGATCTCGGCTATTGCCTCGGTGAAAGCGAATTATTGGAGAGAGCACGGCCTGACGAGAGACGTTCGGCGCGGTTTTATTCGTTCACCGTGACCACGATCTCGGCTATTGCCTCGGTGAAAGCGAATTATTGGAGAGAGCACGGCCTGACGAGAGACGTTCGGCGCCGTTTTATTCTTTCACCGTGACCACGATCTCGGCTATTGCCTCGGTGAAAGCGAATTATTGGAGAGAGCACGGCCTGACGAGAGACGTTTGGCGCCGTTTTATTCGTTCACCGTGACCACGATCTCGGCTATTGCCTCGTTGAAAGCGAATTATTGGAGAGAGCACGGCCTGACGAGAGACGTTTGGCGCCGTTTTATTCGTTCACCGTGACCACGATCTCGGCTATTGCCTCGGTGAAAGCGAATTATTGGAGAGAGCACGGCCTGACGAGAGACGTTTGGCGCCGTTTTATTCGTTCACCGTGACCACGATCTCGGCTATTGCCTCGTTGAAAGCGAATTATTGGAGAGAGCACGGCCTGACGAGAGACGTTTGGCGCCGTTTTATTCGTTCACCGTGACCACGATCTCGGCTATTGCCTCGGTGAAAGCGAATTATTGGAGAGAGCACGGCCTGACGAGAGACGTTTGGCGCCGTTTTATTCGTTCACCGTGACCACGATATCGGCTATTGCCTCGGTGAAAGCGAATTATTGGAGAGAGCACGGCCTGACGAGAGACGTTTGGCGCCGTTTTATTCGTTCACCGTGACCACGATCTCGGCTATTGCCTCGGTGAAAGCGAATTATTGGAGAGAGCACGGCCTGACGAGAGACGTTTGGCGCCGTTTTATTCGTTCACCGTGACCACGATCTCGGCTATTGCCTCGGTGAAAGCGAATTATTGGAGAGAGCACGGCCTGACGAGAGACGTTTGGCGCCGTTTTATTCGTTCACCGTGACCACGATCTCGGCTATTGCCTCGGTGAAAGCGAATTATTGGAGAGAGCACGGCCTGACGAGAGACGTTTGGCACCGTTTTATTCGTTCACCGTGACCACGATCTCGGCTATTGCCTCGGTGAAAGCGAATTATTGGAGAGAGCACGGCCTGACGAGAGACGTTTGGCGCCGTTTTATTCGTTCACCGTGACCACGATCTCGGCTATTGCCTCGGTGAAAGCGAATTATTGGAGAGAGCACGGCCTGACGAGAGACGTTTGGCGCCGTTTTATTCGTTCACCGTGACCACGATCTCGGCTATTGCCTCGGTGAAAGCGAATTATTGGAGAGAGCACGGCCTGACGAGAGACGTTCGGCGCCGTTTTATTCGTTCACCGTGACCACGATCTCGGCTATTGCCTCGGTGAAAGCGAATTATTGGAGAGAGCACGGCCTGACGAGAGACGTTTGGCGCCGTTTTATTCGTTCACCGTGACCACGATCTCGGCTATTGCCTCGGTGAAAGCGAATTATTGGAGAGAGCACGGCCTGACGAGAGACGTTTGGCGCCGTTTTATTCGTTCACCGTGACCACGATCTCGGCTATTGCCTCGGTGAAAGCGAATTATTGGAGAGAGCACGGCCTGACGAGAGACGTTTGGCGCCGTTTTATTCGTTCACCGTGACCACGATCTCGGCTATTGCCTCGGTGAAAGCGAATTATTGGAGAGAGCACGGCCTGACGAGAGACGTTTGGCGCCGTTTTATTCGTTCACCGTGACCACGATCTCGGCTATTGCCTCGGTGAAAGCGAATTATTGGAGAGAGCACGGCCTGACGAGAGACGTTCGGCGCCGTTTTATTCGTTCACCGTGACCACGATCTCGGCTATTGCCTCGGTGAAAGCGAATTATTGGAGAGAGCACGGCCTGACGAGAGACCTTTGGCGCCGTTTTATTCGTTCACCGTGACCACCATCTCGGCTATTGCCTCGGTGAAAGCGAATTATTGAGAGGAGCACGGCCTGACGAGAGACGTTCGGCGCGGTTTTATTCGTTCACCGTGACAACGATCTCGGCTATTGCCTCGGTGAAAGCGAATTAATTGGAGAGAGCACGGCCTGACGAGAGACGTTTGGCGCCGTTTTATTCGTTCACCGTGACCACGATCTCGGCTATTGGCCTCGGTGAAAGCGAATTATTGGAGAGAGCACGGCCTGACGAGAGACGTTTGGCGCCGTTTTATTCGTTCACCGTGACCACGATCTCGGCTATTGCCTCGGTGGAAAGCGAATTATTGGAGAGAGCACGGCCTGACGAGAGACGTTTGGCGCCGTTTTATTCGTTCACCGTGACCACGATCTGGGCTATTGCCTCGGTGAAAGCGAATTATTGGAGAGAGCACGGCCTGACGAGAGACGTTTGGCGCCGTTTTATTCGTTCACCGTGACCACGATCTCGGCTACTTGCCTCGGTGAAAGCGGAATTATTGAGAGAGCACGGCCTGACGAGAGACGTTTGGCGCCGTTTATTCGTTCACCGTGACCACGATCTAGGCTATTGCCTCGGTGAAAGCGAATTATTGGAGAGAGCACGGCCTGACGAGAGACGTTTGGCGCCGTTTTATTCGTTCACCGTGACCACGATCTCGGCTATTGCCTCGGTGAAAGCGAATTATTGGAGAGAGCACGGCCTGACGAGAGACGTTTGGCGCCGTTTTATTCGTTCACCGTGACCACGATCTCGGCTATTGCCTCGGTGAAAGCGAATTATTGGAGAGAGCACGGCCTGACGAGAGACGTTTGGCGCCGTTTTATTCGTTCACCGTGACCACGATCTCGGCTATTGCCTCGGTGAAAGCGAATTATTGGAGAGAGAACGGCCTGACGAGAGACGTTCGGCGCCGTTTTATTCGTTCACCGTGACCACGATCTCGGCTATTGCTCGGTGAAAGCGAATTATTGGAGAGAGCACGGCCTGACGAGAGACGTTCGGCGCCGTTTTATTCGTTCATCGTGACCACGATCTCGGCTATTGCCTCGGTGAAAGCGAATTATTGGAGAGAGCACGGCCTGACGAGAGACGTTCGGCGCCGTTTTATTCGTTCACCGTGACCACGATCTCGGCTATTGCCTCGGTGAAAGCGAATTATTGGAGAGAGCACGGCCTGACGAGAGACGTTTGGCGCCGTTTTATTCGTTCACCGTGACCACGATCTCGGCTATTGCCTCGGTGAAAGCGAATTATTGGAGAGAGCACGGCCTGACGAGAGACGTTTGGCGCCGTTTTATTCGTTCACCGTGACCACGATCTCGGCTATTGCCTCGGTGAAAGCGAATTATTGGAGAGAGCACGACCTGACGAGAGACGTTTGGCGCCGTTTCATTCGTTCACCGTGACCACGATCTCGGCTATTGCCTCGGTGAAAGCGAATTATTGGAGAGAGCACGGCCTGACGAGAGACGTTTGGCGCCGTTTTATTCGTTCACCGTGACCACGATCTCGGCTATTGCCTCGGTGAAAGCGAATTATTGGAGCGAGCACGACCTGACGAGAGACGTTTGGCGCCGTTTTATTCGTTCACCGTGACCACGATCTCGGTTATTGCCTCGGTGAAAGCGAATTATTGGAGAGAGCACGGCCTGACGAGAGACGTTTGGCGCCGTTTTATTCGTTCACCGTGACCACGATCTCGGCTATTGCCTCGGTGAAAGCGAATTATTGGAGAGAGCACGGCCTGACGAGAGACGTTCGGCGCCGTTTTATTCGTTCACCGTGACCACGATCTCGGCTATTGCCTCGGTGAAAGCGAATTATTGGAGAGAGCACGGCCTGACGAGAGACGTTCGGCGCCGTTTTATTCGTTCACCGTGACCACGATCTCGGCTATTGCCTCGGTGAAAGCGAATTATTGGAGAGAGCACGGCCTCACGAGAGACGTTTGGCGCCGTTTATATTCGTTCACCGTGACCACGATCTCGGCTATTGCCTCGGTGAAAGCGAATTATTCGAGAGAGCACGGCCTGACGAGGGACGTTTGGCGCCGTTTTATTCGTTCACCGTGACCACGATCTCGGCTATTGCCTCGGTGAAAGCGAATTATTGGAGAGAGCACGGCCTGACGAGAGACGTTTGACGCCGTTTTATTCGTTCACCGTGACCACGATCTCGGCTATTGCCTCGGTGAAAGCGAATTATTGGAGAGAGCACGGCCTGACGAGAGACGTTCGGCGACGTTTTATTCGTTCACCGTGACCACGATCTCGGCTATTGCCTCGGTGAAAGCGAATTATTGGAGAGAGCACGGCCTGACGAGAGACGTTTGGCGCCGTTTTATTCGTTCACCGTGGCCACGATCTCGGCTATTGCCTCGGTGAAAGCGAATTATTGGAGAGAGCACGGCCTGACGAGAGACGTTTGGCGCCGTTTTATTCGTTCACCGTGACCACGATCTCGGCTATTGCCTCGGTGAAAGCGAATTATTGGAGAGAGCACGGCCTGACGAGAGACGTTCGGCGCCGTTTTATTCGTTCACCGTGACCACGGTCTCGGCTATTGCCTCGGTGAAAGCGAATTATTGGAGAGAGCACGGCCTGACGAGAGACGTTCGGCGCCGTTTTATTCGTTCACCGTGACCACGATCTCGGCTATTGCCTCGGTGAAAGCGAATTATTGGAGAGAGCACGGCCTGACGAGAGACGTTTGGCGCCGTTTTATTCGTTCACCGTGACCACGATCTCGGCTATTGCCTCGGTGAAAGCGAATTATTGGAGAGAGCACGGCCTGACGAGAGACGTTTGGCGCCGTTTTATTCGTTCACCGTGACCACGATCTCGGCTATTGCCTCGGTGAAAGCGAATTATTGGAGAGAGCACGGCCTGACGAGAGACGTTCGGCGCCGTTTTATTCGTTCACCGTGACCACGATCTCGGCTATTGCCTCGGTGAAAGCGAATTATTGGAGAGAGCACGGCCTGACGAGAGACGTTCGGCGCCGTTTTATTCGTTCACCGTGACCACGATCTCGGCTATTGCCTCGGTGAAAGCGAATTATTGGAGAGAGCACGGCCTGACGAGAGACGTTTGGCGCCGTTTTATTCGTTCACCGTGACCACGATCTCGGCTATTGCCTCGGTGAAAGCGAATTATTGGAGAGAGCACGGCCTGACGAGAGACGTTCGGCGCCGTTGTATTCGTTCACCGTGACCACGATCTCGGCTATTGCCTCGGTGAAAGCGAATTATTGGAGAGAGCACGGCCTGACGAGAGACGTTTGGCGCCGTTTTATTCGTTCACCGTGACCATGATCTCGGCTATTGCCTCGGTGAAAGCGAATTATTGGAGAGAGCACGGCCTGACGAGAGACGTTTGGCGCCGTTTTATTCGTTCACCGTGACCACGATCTCGGCTATTGCCTCGGTGAAAGCGAATTATTGGAGCGAGCACGACCTGACGAGAGACGTTTGGCGCCGTTTTATTCGTTCACCGTGACCACGATCTCGGTTATTGCCTCGGTGAAAGCGAATTATTGGAGAGAGCACGGCCTGACGAGAGACGTTTGGCGCCGTTTTATTCGTTCACCGTGACCACGATCTCGGCTATTGCCTCGGTGAAAGCGAATTATTGGAGAGAGCATGGCCTGACGAGAGACGTTCGGCGCCGTTTTATTCGTTCACCGTGACCACGATCTCGGCTATTGCCTCGGTGAAAGCGAATTATTGGAGAGAGCACGGCCTGACGAGAGACGTTCGGCGCCGTTTTATTCGTTCACCGTGACCACGATCTCGGCTATTGCCTCGGTGAAAGCGAATTATTGGAGAGAGCACGGCCTCACGAGAGACGTTTGGCGCCGTTTTATTCGTTCACCGTGACCACGATCTCGGCTATTGCCTCGGTGAAAGCGAATTATTGGAGAGAGCACGGCCTGACGAGGGACGTTTGGCGCCGTTTTATTCGTTCACCGTGACCACGATCTTGGCTAGGCCGTGCTCTCTCCAATAATTCGCTTTCACCGAGGCAATAGCCGACATCGTGGTCACGGTGAACGAATAAAACGGCGCCAAACGTCTCTCGTCAGGCCGTGCTCTCTCCAATAATTCGCTTTCACCGAGGCAATAGCCGAGATCGTGGTCACGGTTAACGAATAAAACGGCGCCAAACGTCTCTCGTCAGGCCGTGCTCTCTCCAATAATTCGCTTTCACCGAGGCAATAGCCGAGATCGTGGTCACGGTGAACGAATAAAACCGCGCCAAACGTCTCTCGTCAGGCCGTGCTCTCTCCAATAATTCGCTTTCACCGAGGCAATAGCCGAGATCGTGGTCACGGTGAACGAATAAAACGGCGCCAAACGTCTCTCGTCAGGCCGTGCTCTCTCCAATAATTCGCTTTCACCGAGGCAATAGGCGAGATCGTGGTCACGGTGAACGAATAAAACCGCGCCAAACGTCTCTCGTCAGGCCGTGCTCTCTCCAATAATTCGCTTTCACCGAGGCAATAGCCGAGATCGTGGTCACGGTGAACGGATAAAACGGCGCCAAACGTCTCTCGTCAGGCCGTGCTCTCTCCAATAATTCGCTTTCACCGAGGCAATAGGCGAGATCGTGGTCACGGTGAACGAATAAAACCGCGCCAAACGTCTCTCGTCAGGCCGTGCTCTTTCCAATAATTCGCTTTCACCGAGGCAATAGGCGAGATCGTGGTCACGGTGAACGAATAAAACCGCGCCAAACGTCTCTCGTCAGGCCGTGCTCTCTCCAATAATTCGCTTTCACCGTGGCAATAGGCGAGATCGTGGTCACGGTGAACGAATAAAACCGCGCCAAACGTCTCTCGTCAGGCCGTGCTCTCTCCAATAATTCGCTTTCACCGAGGCAATAGCCGAGATCGTGGTCACGGTGAACGAATAAAACCGCGCCAAACGTCTCTCGTCAGGCCCTGCTCTCTCCAATAATTCGCTTTCACCGAGGCAATAGGCGAGATCGTGGTCACTGTGAACGAATAAAACGGCGCCAAACGTCTCTCGTCAG
This sequence comes from Ixodes scapularis, assembly GCF_016920785.2. Lineage (NCBI taxonomy): Eukaryota > Metazoa > Arthropoda > Arachnida > Ixodida > Ixodidae > Ixodes > Ixodes scapularis. Next base: position 89,366 of record NW_024610433.1, read on the forward strand.
GCCGTGCTCTCTCCAAAAATTCGCTTTCACCGAGGCAATAGGCGAGATCGTGGTCACGGTGAACGAATAAAACGGCGCCAAACGTCTCTCGTCAGGCCGTGCTCTCTCCAATAATTCGCTTTCCCGAGGCAATAGCCGAGATCGTGGTCACGTGTGAACGAATAAAACGGCGCCAAACGTCTCTCGTCAGGCCGTGCTCTCTCCAATAATTCGCTTTCACCGAGGCATAGCCGAGATCGTGGTCACGATGAACGAATAAAACGGCGCCGAACGTCTCTCGTCAGGCCGTGCTCTCTCCAATAATTCGCTTTCACCGAGGCAATAGCCGAGATCGTGGTCACGGTGAACGAATAAAACGGCGCCAAACGTCTCTCGTCAGGCCGTGCTCTCTCCAATAATTCGCTTTCACCGAGGCAATAGCCGAGATCGTGGTCACGGTGAACGAATAAAACCGCGCCGAACGTCTCTCGTCAGGCCGTGCTCTCTCCAATAATTCGCTTTCACCGAGGCAATAGCCGAGATCGTGGTCACGGTGAACGAATAAAACGGCGCCGAACGTCTCTCGTCAGGCCGTGCTCTCTCCAATAATTCGCTTTCACAGAGGCAATAGCCCGAGATCGTGGTCACGGTGAACGAATAAAACCGCGCCGAACGTCTCTCGTCAGGCCGTGCTCTCTCCAATAATTCGCTTTCAGCGAGGCAATAGCCGAGATCGTGGTCACGGTGAACGAATAAAATGGCGCCAAACGTCCTCTCGTCAGGCCGTGCTGTCTCCAATAATTCGCTTTCACCGAGGCAATAGCCGAGATCGTGGTCACGGTGAACGAATAAAACGGCGCCAAACGTCTCTCGTCAGGCCGTGCTCTCTCCAATAATTCGCTTTCACCGAGGCAATAGCCGAGATCGTGGTCACGGTGAACGAATAAAACGGCGCCAAACGTCTCTCGTCAGGCCGTGCTCTCTCCAATAATTCGCTTTCACCGAGGCAATAGCCGAGATCGTGGTCACGGTGAACGAATAAAACGGCGCCAAACGTCTCTCGTCAGGCCGTGCTCTCTCCAATAATTCGCTTTCACCGAGGCAATAGCCGAGATCGTGGTCACGATGAACGAATAAAACGGCGCCGAACGTCTCTCGTCAGGCCGTGCTCTCTCCAATAATTCGCTTTCACCGAGGCAATAGCCGAGATCGTGGTCACGGTGAACGAATAAAACGGCGCCAAACGTCTCTCGTCAGGCCGTGCTCTCTCCAATAATTCGCTTTCACCGAGGCAATAGCCGAGATCGTGGTCACGGTGAACGAATAAAACCGCGCGGAACGTCTCTCGTCAGGCCGTGCTCTCTCCAATAATTCGCTTTCACCGAGGCAATAGCCGAGATCGTGGTCACGGTGAACGAATAAAACGGCGCCGAACGTCTCTCGTCAGGCCGTGCTCTCTCCAATAATTCGCTTTCACAGAGGCAATAGCCGAGATCGTGGTCACGGTGAACGAATAAAACCGCGCCGAACGTCTCTCGTCAGGCCGTGCTCTCTCCAATAATTCGCTTTCACCGAGGCAATAGCCGAGATCGTGGTCACGGTGAACGAATAAAACGGCGCCGAACGTCTCTCGTCAGGCCGTGCTCGCTCCAAAAATTCGCTTTCACCGAGGCAATAGCCGAGATCGGGGTCACGGTGAACGAATAAAACGGCGCCGAACGTCTCTCGTCAGGCCGTGCTCTCTCCAATAATTCGCTTTCACCGAGGCAATAGCCGAGATCGTGGTCACGGTGAACGAATAAAACGGCGCCAAACGTCTCTCGTCAGGCCGTGCTCTCTCCAATAATTCGCTTTCACCGAGGCAATAGCCGAGATCGTGGTCACGGTGAACGAATAAAACCGCGCCGAACGTCTCTCGTCAGGCCGTGCTCTCTCCAATAATTCGCTTTCACCGAGGCAATAGCCGAGATCGTGGTCACGGTGAACGAATAAAACGGCGCCAAACGTCTCTCGTCAGGCCGTGCTCTCTCCAATAATTCGCTTTCACCGAGGCAATAGCCGAGATCGTGGTCACGGTGAACGAATAAAACGGCGCCGAACGTCTCTCGTCAGGCCGTGCTCTCTCCAATAATTCGCTTTCACCGAGGCAATAGCCGAGATCGTGGTCACGGTGAACGAATAAAACCGCGCCGAACGTCTCTCGTCAGGCCGTGCTCTCTCCAATAATTCGCTTTCACCGAGGCAATAGCCGAGATCGTGGTCACGGTGAACGAATAAAACCGCGCCGAACGTCTCTCGTCAGGCCGTGCTCTCTCCAATAATTCGCTTTCACCGAGGCAATAGCCGAGATCGTGGTCACGGTGAACGAATAAAACGGCGCCGAACGTCTCTCGTCAGGCCGTGCTCTCTCCAATAATTCGCTTTCACCGAGGCAATAGCCGAGATCGTGGTCACGGTGAACGAATAAAACGGCGCCAAACGTCTCTCGTCAGGCCGTGCTCTCTCCAATAATTCTCTTTCACCGAGGCAATAGCCGAGATCGTGGTCACGGTGAACGAATAAAACGGCGACAAACGTCTCTCGTCAGGCCGTGCTCTCTCCAATAATTCGCTTTCACCGAGGCAATAGCCGAGATCGTGGTCACGGTGAACGAATAAAACGGCGCCAAACGTCTCTCGTCAGGCCGTGCTCTCTCCAATAATTCGCTTTCACCGAGGCAATAGCCGAGATCGTGGTCACGGTGAACGAATAAAACGGCGCCAAACGTCTCTCGTCAGGCCGTGCTCTCTCCAATAATTCGCTTTCACCGAGGCAATAGCCGAGATCGTGGTCACGGTGAACGAATAAAACGGCGCCAAACGTCTCTCGTCAGGCCGTGCTCTCTCCAATAATTCGCTTTCACCGAGGCAATAGCCGAGATCGTGGTCACGGTGAACGAATAAAACGGCGCCAAACGTCTCTCGTCAGGCCGTGCTCTCTCCAATAATTCGCTTTCACCGAGGCAATAGCCGAGATCGTGGTCACGGTGAACGAATAAAACGGCGCCAAACGTCTCTCGTCAGGCCGTGCTCTCTCCAATAATTCGCTTTCACCGAGGCAATAGCCGAGATCGTGGTCACGGTGAACGAATAAAAGGGCGCCAATCGTCTCTCGTCAGGCCGTGCTCTCTCCAATAATTCGCTTTCACCGAGGCAATAGCCGAGATCGTGGTCACGGTGAACGAATAAAACGGCGCCAAACGTCCTCGTCAGGCCGTGCTCTCTCCAATAATTCGCTTTCACCGAGGCAATAGCCGAGATCGTGGTCACGGTGAACGAATAAAACGGCGCCAAACGTCTCTCGTCAGGCCGTGCTCTCTCCAATAATTCGTTTTCACCGAGGCAATAGCCGAGATCGTGGTCACGGTGAACGAATAAAACGGCGCCGAACGTCTCTCGTCAGGCCGTGCTCTCTTCAATAATTCGCTTTCACCGAGGCAATAGCCGAGATCGTGGTCACGGTGAACGAATAAAACGGCGCCAAACGTCTCTCGTCAGGCCGTGCTCTCTCCAATAATTCGCTTTCAGCGAGGCAATAGCCGAGATCGTGGTCACGGTGAACGAATAAAATGGCGCCAAACGTCTCTCGTCAGGCCGTGCTGTCTCCAATAATTCGCTTTCACCGAGGCAATAGCCGAGATCGTGGTCACGGTGAACGAATAAAACGGCGCCAAACGTCTCTCGTCAGGCCGTGCTCTCTCCAATAATTCGCTTTCACCGAGGCAATAGCCGAGATCGTGGTCACGGTGAACGAATAAAACGGCGCCAAACGTCTCTCGTCAGGCCGTGCTCTCTCCAATAATTCGCTTTCACCGAGGCAATAGCCGAGATCGTGGTCACGGTGAACGAATAAAACGGCGCCAAACGTCTCTCGTCAGGCCGTGCTCTCTCCAATAATTCGCTTTCACCGAGGCAATAGCCGAGATCGTGGTCACGGTGAACGAATAAAACGGCGCCAAACGTCTCTCGTCAGGCCGTGCTCTCTCCAATAATTCGCTTTCACCGAGGCAATAGCCGAGATCGTCATCACGGTGAACGAATAAAACGGCGCCAAACGTCTCTCGTCAGGCCGTGCTCTCTCCAATAATTCGCTTTCACCGAGGCAATAGCCGAGATCGTGGTCACGGTGAACGAATAAAAGGGCGCCAAACGTCTCTCGTCAGGCCGTGCTCTCTCCAATAATTCGCTTTCACCGAGGCAATAGCCGAGATCGTGGTCACGGTGAACGAATAAAACGGCGCCAAACGTCCTCGTCAGGCCGTGCTCTCTCCAATAATTCGCTTTCACCGAGGCAATAGCCGAGATCGTGGTCACGGTGAACGAATAAAACGGCGCCAAACGTCTCTCGTCAGGCCGTGCTCTCTCCAATAATTCGCTTTCACCGAGGCAATAGCCGAGATCGTGGTCACGGTGAACGAATAAAACGGCGCCGAACGTCTCTCGTCAGGCCGTGCTCTCTCCAATAATTCGCTTTCACCGAGGCAATAGCCGAGATCGTGGTCACGGTGAACGAATAAAACGGCGCCAAACGTCTCTCGTCAGGCCGTGCTCTCTCCAATAATTCGCTTTCAGCGAGGCAATAGCCGAGATCGTGGTCACGGTGAACGAATAAAATGGCGCAAACGTCTCTCGTCAGGCCGTGCTGTCTCCAATAATTCGCTTTCACCGAGGCAATAGCCGAGATCGTGGTCACGGTGAACGAATAAAACGGCGCCAAACGTCTCTCGTCAGGCCGTGCTCTCTCCAATAATTCGCTTTCACCGAGGCAATAGCCGAGATCGTGGTCACGGTGAACGAATAAAACGGCGCCAAACGTCTCTCGTCAGGCCGTGCTCTCTCCAATAATTCGCTTTCACCGAGGCAATAGCCGAGATCGTGGTCACGGTGAACGAATAAAACGGCGCCAAACGTCTCTCGTCAGGCCGTGCTCTCTCCAATAATTCGCTTTCACCGAGGCAATAGCCGAGATCGTGGTCACGGTGAACGAATAAAACGGCGCCAAACGTCTCTCGTCAGGCCGTGCTCTCTCCAATAATTCGCTTTCACCGAGGCAATAGCCGAGATCGTGGTCACGGTGAACGAATAAAACGGCGCCAAACGTCTCTCGTCAGGCCGTGCTCTCTCCAATAATCCGCTTTCACCGAGGCAATAGCCGAGATGGTGGTCACGGTGAACGAATAAAACGGCGCCGAACGTCTCTCGTCAGGCCGTGCTCTGTCCAATAATTCGCTTTCCCCGAGGCAATAGCCGAGATCGTGGTCACGGTGAACGAATAAAACGGCGCCGAACGTCTCTCGTCAGGCCGTGCTCTCTCCAATAATTCGCTTTCACCGAGGCAATAGCCGAGATCGTGGTCACGGTGAACGAATAAAACGGCGCCGAACGTCTCTCGTCAGGTCGTGCTCTCTCCAATAATTCGCTTTCACCGAGGCAATAGCCGAGATCGTGGTCACGGTGAACGAATAAAACGGCGCCGAACGTCTCTCGTCAGGCCGTGCTCTCTCCAATAATTCGCTTTCACCGAGGCAATAGCCGAGATCGTGGTCACGGTGAACGAATAAAACGGCGCCGAACGTCTCTCGTCAGGCCGTGCTCTCTCCAATAATTCGCTTTCACCGAGGCAATAGCCGAGATCGTGGTCACGGTGAACGAATAAAAGGCGTCGAACGTCTCTCGTCAGGCCGTGCTCTCTCCAATAATTCGCTTTCACCGAGGCAATAGCCGAGATCGTGGTCACGGTGAACGAATGAAACGGCGCCGAACGTCTCTCGTCAGGCCGTGCTCTCTCCAATAATTCGCTTTCACCGAGGCAATAGCCGAGATCGTGGTCACGGTGAACGAATAAAACGGCGCCGAACGTCTCTCGTCAGGCCGTGCTCTCTCCAATAATTCACTTTCACCGAGGCAATAGCCGAGATCGTGGTCACGGTGAACGAATAAAACGGCGCCAAACGTCTCTCGTCAGGCCGTGCTCTCTCCAATAATTCGCTTTCACCGAGGCAATAGCCAAGATCGTGGTCACGGTGAACGAATAAAACGGCCCCAAACGTCTCTCGTCAGGCCGTGCTCTCTCCAATAATTCGCTTTCACCGAGGCAATAGCCGAGATCGTGGTCACGGTGAACGAATAAAACGGCGCCAAACGTCTCTCGTCAGGCCGTGCTCTCTCCAATAATTCGCTTTCACCGAGGCAATAGCCGAGATCGTGGTCACGGTGAACGAATAAAACGGCGCCAAACGTCTCTCGTCAGGCCGTGCTCTCTCCAATAATTCGCTTTCACCGAGGCAATAGCCGAGATCGTGGTCACGGTGAACGAATAAAACGGCGCCAAACGTCTCTCGTCAGGCCGTGCTCTCTCCAATAATCCGCTTTCACCGAGGCAATAGCCGAGATCGTGGTCACGGTGAACGAATAAAACGGCGCCGAACGTCTCTCGTCAGGCCGTGCTCTCTCCAATAATTCGCTTTCACCGAGGCAATAGCCGAGATCGTGGTCACGGTGAACGAATAAAACGGCGCCGAACGTCTCTCGTCAGGCCGTGCTCTCTCCAATAATTCGCTTTCACCGAGGCAATAGCCGAGATCGTGGTCACGGTGAACGAATAAAACGGCGCCGAACGTCTCTCGTTAGGCCGTGCTCTCTCCAATAATTCGCTTTCACCGAGGCAATAGCCGAGATCGTGGTCACGGTGAACGAATAAAACGGCGCCGAACGTCTCTCGTCAGGCCGTGCTCTCTCCAATAATTCGCTTTCACCGAGGAAATAGCCGAGATCGTGGTCACGGTGAACGAATAAAACGGCGCCGAACGTCTCTCGTCAGGCCGTGCTCTCTCCAATAATTCGCTTTCACCGAGGCAATAGCCGAGATCGTGGTCACGGTGAACGAATAAAACGGCGCCAAACGTCTCTCGTCAGGCCGTGCTCTCTCCAATAATTCGCTTTCACCGAGGCAATAGCCGAGATCGTGGTCACGGTGAACGAATAAAACGGCGCCAAACGTCTCTCGTCAGGCCGTGCTCTCTCCAATAATTCGCTTTCACCGAGGCAATAGCCGAGATCGTGGTCACGGTGAACGAATAAAACGGCGCTGAACGTCTCTCGTCAGGCCGTACTCTCTCCAATAATTCGCTTTCACCGAGGCAATAGCCGAGATCGTGGTCACGGTGAACGAATAAAACGGCGCCGAACGTCTCTCGTCAGGCCGTGCTCTCTCCAATAATTCGCTTTCACCGAGGCAATAGCCGAGATCGTGGTCACGGTGAACGAATAAAACGGCGCCGAACGTCTCTCGTCAGGCCGTGCTCTCTCCAATAATTCGCTTTCACCGAGGCAATAGCCGAGATCGTGGTCACGGTGAACGAATAAAACGGCGCCGAACGTCTCTCGTCAGGCCGTGCTCTCACCAATAATTCGCTTTCACCGAGGCAATAGCCGAGATCGTGGTCACGGTGAACGAATAAAACGGCGCCGAACGTCTCTCGTCAGGCCGTGCTCTCTCCAATAATTCGCTTTCACCGAGGCAATAGCCGAGATCGTGGTAACGGTGAACGAATAAAACGGCGCCGAACGTCTCTCGTCAGGCCGTGCTCTCTCCAATAATTCGCTTTCACCGATGCAATAGCCGAGATCGTGGTCACGGTGAACGAATAAAACGGCGCCAAACGTCTCTCGTCAGGCCGTGCTCTCTCCAATAATTCGCTTTCACCGAGGCAATAGCCGAGATCGTGGTCACGGTGAACGAATAAAACGGCGCCAAACGTCTCTCGTCAGGCCGTGCTCTCTCCAATAATTCGCTTTCACCGAGGCGATAGCCGAGATCGTGGTCACGGTGAACGAATAAAACGGCGCCGAACGTCTCTCGTCAGGCCGTGCTCTCTCCAATAATTCGCTTTCACCGAGGCAATAGCCGAGATCGTGGTCACGGTGAACGAATAAAACGGCGCCGAACGTCTCTCGTCAGGCCGTGCTCTCTCCAATAATTCGCTTTCACCGAGGCAATAGCCGAGATCGTGGTCACGGTGAACGAATAAAACGGCACCGAACGTCTCTCGTCAGGCCGTGCTCTCTCCAATAATTCGCTTTCACCGAGGCAATAGCCGAGATCGTGGTCACGGTGAACGAATAAAACGGCGCCGAACGTCTCTCGTCAGGCCGTGCTCTCTCCAATAATTCGCTTTCACCGAGGCAATAGCCGAGATCGTGGTCACGGTGAACGAATAAAACGGCGCCGAACGTCTCTCGTCAGGCCGTGCTCTCTCCAATAATTCGCTTTCACCGAGGCAATAGCCGAGATCGTGGTCACGGTGAACGAATAAAACGGCGCCGAACGTCTCTCGTCAGGCCGTGCTCTCTCCAATAATTCGCTTTCACCGAGGCAATAGCCGAGATCGTGGTCACGGTGAACGAATAAAACGGCGCCGAACGTCTCTCGTCAGGCCGTGCTCTCTCCAATAATTCGCTTTCACCGAGGCAATAGCCGAGATCGTGGTCACGGTGAACGAATAAAACGGCGCCAAACGTCTCTCGTCAGGCCGTGCTCCCTCCAATAATTCGCTTTCACCGAGGCAATAGCCGAGATCGTGGTCACGGTGAACGAATAAAACGGCGCCAAACGTCTCTCGTCAGGCCGTGCTCTCTCCAATAATTCGCTTTCACCGAGGCAATAGCCGAGATCGTGGTCACGGTGAACGAATAAAACGGCGCCAAACGTCTCTCGTCAGGCCGTGCTCTCTCCAATAATCCGCTTTCACCGAGGCAATAGCCGAGATCGTGGTCACGGTGAACGAATAAAACGGCGCCGAACGTCTCTCGTCAGGCCGTGCTCTCTCCAATAATTCGCTTTCACCGAGGCAATAGCCGAGATCGTGGTCACGGTGAACGAATAAAACGGCGCCGAACGTCTCTCGTCAGGCCGTGCTCTCTCCCATAATTCGCTTTCACCGAGGCAATAGCCGAGATCGTGGGTCACGGTGAACGAATAAAACGGCGCCGAACGTCTCTCGTTAGGCCGTGCTCTCTCCAATAATTCGCTTTCACCGAGGCAATAGCCGAGATCGTGGTCACGGTGAACGAATAAAACGGCGCCGAACGTCTCTCGTCAGGCCGTGCTCTCTCCAATAATTCGCTTTCACCGAGGCAATAGCCGAGATCGTGGTCACGGTGAACGAATAAAACGGCGCCGAACGTCTCTCATCAGGCAGTGCTCTCTCCAATAATTCGCTTTCACCGAGGCAATAGCCGAGATCGTGGTCACGGTGAACGAATAAAACGGCGCCGAACGTCTCTCGTCAGGCCGTGCTCTCTCCAATAATTCGCTTTCACCGAGGCAATAGCCGAGATCGTGGTCACGGTGAACGAATAAAACGGCGCCGAACGTCTCTCGTCAGGCCGTGCTCTCTCCAATAATTCGCTTTCACCGAGGCAATAGCCGAGATCGTGGTCACGGTGAACGAATAAAACGGCGCCAAACGTCTCTCGTCAGGCCGTGCTCTCTCCAATAATTCGCTTTCACCGAGGCAATAGCCGAGATCGTGGTCACGGTGAACGAATAAAAACGGCGCCAAACGTCTCTCGTCAGGCCGTGCTCTCTCCAATAATTCGCTTTCACCGAGGCAATAGCCGAGATCGTGGTCACGGTGAACGAATAAAACGGCGCCGAACGTCTCTCGTCAGGCCGTGCTCTCTCCAATAATTCGCTTTCACCGAGGCAATAGCCGAGATCGTGGTCACGGTGAACGAATAAAACGGCGCCGAACGTCTCTCGTCAGGCCGTGCTCTCTCCAATAATTCGCTTTCACCGAGGCAATAGCCGAGATCGTGGTCACGGTGAACGAATGAAACGGCGCCGAACGTCTCTCGTCAGGCCGTGCTCTCTCCAATAATTCGCTTTCACCGAGGCCATAGCCGAGATCGTGGTCACGGTGAACGAATAAAACGGCGCCGAACGTCTCTCGTCAGGCCGTGCTCTCTCCAATAATTCGCTTTCACCGAGGCAATAGCCGAGATCGTGGTCACGGTGAACGAATAAAACGGCGCCGAACGTCTCTCGTCAGGCCGTGCTCTCTCCAATAATTCGCTTTCACCGAGGCAATAGCCGAGATCGTGGTCACGGTGAACGAATAAAACGGCGCCGAACGTCTCTCGTCAGGCCGTGCTCTCTCCAATAATTCGCTTTCACCGATGCAATAGCCGAGATCGTGGTCACGGTGAACGAATAAAACGGCGCCAAACGTCTCTCGTCAGGCCGTGCTCTCTCCAATAATTCGCTTTCACCGAGGCAATAGCCGAGATCGTGGTCACGGTGAACGAATAAAACGGCGCCAAACGTCTCTCGTCAGGCCGTGCTCTCTCCAATAATTCGCTTTCACCGAGGCGATAGCCGAGATCGTGGTCACGGTGAACGAATAAAACGGCGCCGAACGTCTCTCGTCAGGCCGTGCTCTCTCCAATAATTCGCTTTCACCGAGGCAATAGCCGAGATCGTGGTCACGGTGAACGAATAAAACGGCGCCTAACGTCTCTCGTCAGGCCGTGCTCTCTCCAATAATTCGCTTTCACCGAGGCAATAGCCGAGATCGTGGTCACGGTGAACGAATAAAACGGCACCGAACGTCTCTCGTCAGGCCGTGCTCTCTCCAATAATTCGCTTTCACCGAGGCAATAGCCGAGATCGTGGTCACGGTGAACGAATAAAACGGCGCCGAACGTCTCTCGTCAGGCCGTGCTCTCTCCAATAATTCGCTTTCACCGAGGCAATAGCCGAGATCGTGGTCACGGTGAACGAATAAAACGGCGCCGAACGTCTCTCATCAGGCCGTGCTCTCTCCAATAATTCGCTTTCACCGAGGCAATAGCCGAGATCGTGGTCACGGTGAACGAATAAAACGGCGCCGAACGTCTCTCGTCAGGCCGTGCTCTCTCCAATAATTCGCTTTCACCGAGGCAATAGCCGAGATCGTGGTCACGGTGAACGAATAAAACGGCGCCGAACGTCCCTCGTCAGGCCGTGCTCTCTCCAATAATTCGCTTTCACCGAGGCAATAGCCGAGATCGTGGTCACGGTGAACGAATAAAACGGCGCCGAACGTCTCTCGTCAGGCCGTGCTCTCTCCAATAATTCGCTTTCACCGAGGCAATAGCCGAGATCGTGGTCACGGTGAACGAATAAAACGGCGCCAAACGTCTCTCGTCAGGCCGTGCTCTCTCCAATAATTCGCTTTCACCGAGGCAATAGCCGAGATCGTGGTCACGGTGAACGAATAAAACGGCGCCAAACGTCTCTCGTCAGGCCGTGCTCTCTCCAATAATTCGCTTTCACCGAGGCAATAGCCGAGATCGTGCTCACGGTGAACGAATAAAACGGCGCCGAACGTCTCTCGTCAGGCCGTGCTCTCTCCAATAATTCGCTTTCACCGAGGCAATAGCCGAGATCGTGGTCACGGTGAACGAATAAAACGGCGCCAAACGTCTCTCGTCAGGCCGTGCTCTCTCCAATAATTCGCTTTCACCAAGGCAATAGCCGAGATCGTGGTCACGGTGAACGAATAAAACGGCGCCAAACGTCTCTCGTCAGGCCGTGCTCTCTCCAATAATTCGCTTTCACCGAGGCAATAGCCGAGATCGTGGTCACGGTGAACGAATAAAACGGCGCCGAACGTCTCTCGTCAGGCCGTGCTCTCTCCAATAATTCGCTTTCACCGAGGCAATAGCCGAGATCGTGGTCACGGTGAACGAAAAAACGGCGCCAAACGTCTCTCGTCAGGCCGTGCTCTCTCCAATAATTCGCTTTCACCGAGGCAATAGCCGAGATCGTGGTCACGGTGAACGAATCAAACGGCGCCAAACGTCTCTCGCCAGGCCGTGCTCTCTCCAATAATTCGCTTTCACCGAGGCAATAGCCGAGATCGTGGTCACGGTGAACGAATAAAACGGCGCCAAACGTCTCTCGTCAGTCCGTGCTCTCTCCAATAATTCGTTTCACCGAGGCAATAGCCGAGATCGTGGTCACGGTGAACGAATAAAACGGCGCCAAACGTCTCTCGTCAGGCCGTGCTCTCTCCAATAATTCGATTTCACCGAGGCAATAGCCGAGACCGTGGTCACGGTGAACGAATAAAACGGCGCCAAACGTCTCTCGTCAGGCCGTGCTCTCTCCAATAATTCGCTTTCACCGAGGCAATAGCCGAGATCGTGGTCACGGTGAACGAATAAAACGGCGCCAAACGTCTCTCGTCAGGCCGTGCTCTCTCCAATAATTCGCTTTAACCGAGGCAATAGCCGAGATCGTGGTCACGGTGAACGAATAAAACGGCGCCAAACGTCTCTCGTCAGGCCGTGCTCTCTCCAATAATTCGCTTTCACCGAGGCAATAGCCGAGATAGTGGTCACGGTGAACGAATAAAACGGCGCCGAACGTCTCTCGTCAGGCCGTGCTCTCTCCAATAATTCGCTTTCACCGAGGCAATAGCCGAGATCGTGGTCACGGTGAACGAATAAAACGGCGCCAAACGTCTCTCGTCAGGCCGTGCTCTCTCCAATAATTCGCTTTCACCGAGGCAATAGCCGAGATCGTGGTCACGGTGAACGAATAAAACGGCGCCAAACGTCTCTCGTCAGGCCGTGCTCTCTCCAATAATTCGCTTTCACCGAGGCAATAGCCGAGATCGTGGTCACGGTGAACGAATAAAACGGCGCCAAACGTCTCTCGTCAGGCCGTGCTCTCTCCAATAATTCGCTTTCACCGAGGCAATAGCCGAGATCGTGGTCACGGTGAACGAATAAAACGGCGCCGAACGTCTCTCGTCAGGCCGTGCTCTCTCCAATAATTCGCTTTCACCGAGGCAATAGCCGAGATCGTGGTCACGGTGAACGAATAAAACGGCGCCAAACGTCTCTCGTCAGGCCGTGCTCTCTCCAATATTTCGCTTTCACCGAGGCAATAGCCGAGATCGTGGTCACGGTGAACGAATAAAACGGCGCCAAACGTCTCTCGTCAGGCCGTGCTCTCTCCAATAATTCGCTTTCACCGAGGCAATAGCCGAGATCGTGGTCACGGTGAACGAATAAAACGGCGCCGAACGTCTCTCGTCAGGCCGTGCTCTCTCCAATAATTCGCTTTCACCGAGGCAATAGCCGAGATCGTGGTCACGGTGAACGAATAAAACGGCGCCGAACGTCTCTCGTCAGGCCGTGCTCTCTCCAATAATTCGCTTTCACCGAGGCAATAGCCGAGATCGTGGTCACGGTGAACGAATAAAACGGCGCCAAACTTCTCTCGTCAGGCCGTGCTCTCTCCAATAATTCGCTTTCACCGAGGCAATAGCCGAGATCGTGGTCACGGTGAACGAATAAAACGGCGCCGAACGTCTCTCGTCAGGCCGTGCTCTCTCCAATAATTCGCTTTCACCGAGGCAATAGCCGAGATCGTGGTCACGGTGAACGAATAAAACGGCGCCAAACGTCTCTCGTCAGGCCGTGCTCTCTCCAATAATTCGCTTTCACCGAGGCAATAGCCGAGATCGTGGTCACGGTGAACGAATAAAACGGCGCCGAACGTCTCTCGTCAGGCCGTGCTCTCTCCAATAATTCGCTTTCACCGAGGCAATAGCCGAGATCGTGGTCACGGTGAACGAATAAAACGGCGCCAAACGTCTCTCGTCAGGCCGTGCTCTCTCCAATAATTCGCTTTCACCGAGGCAATAGCCGAGATCGTGGTCACGGTGAACGAATAAAACGGCGCCGAACGTCTCTCGTCAGGCCGTGCTCTCTCCAATAATTCGCTTTCACCGAGGCAATAGCCGAGATCGTGGTCACGGTGAACGAATAAAACGGCGCCAAACGTCTCTCGTCAGGCCGTGCTCTCTCCAATAATTCGCTTTCACCGAGGCAATAGCCGAGATCGTGGTCACGGTGAACGAATAAAACGGCGCCGAACGTCTCTCGTCAGGCCGTGCTCTCTCCAATAATTCGCTTTCACCGAGGCAATAGCCGAGATCGTGGTCACGGTGAACGAATAAAACGGCGCCAAACGTCTCTCGTCAGGCCGTGCTCTCTCCAATAATTCGCTTTCACCGAGGCAATAGCCGAGATCGTGGTCACGGTGAACGAATAAAACGGCGCCGAACGTCTCTCGTCAGGCCGTGCTCTCTCCAATAATTCGCTTTCACCGAGGCAATAGCCGAGATCGTGGTCACGGTGAACGAATAAAACGGCGCCAAACGTCTCTCGTCAGGCCGTGCTCTCTCCAATAATTCGCTTTCACCGAGGCAATAGCCGAGATCGTGGTCACGGTGAACGAATAAAACGGCGCCGAACGTCTCTCGTCAGGCCGTGCTCTCTCCAATAATTCGCTTTCACCGAGGCAATAGCCGAGATCGTGGTCACGGTGAACGAATAAAACGGCGCCAAACGTCTCTCGTCAGGCCGTGCTCTCTCCAATAATTCGCTTTCACCGAGGCAATAGCCGAGATCGTGGTCACGGTGAACGAATAAAACGGCGCCGAACGTCTCTCGTCAGGCCGTGCTCTCTCCAATAATTCGCTTTCACCGAGGCAATAGCCGAGATCGTGGTCACGGTGAACGAATAAAACGGCGCCAAACGTCTCTCGTCAGGCCGAGCTCTCTCCAATAATTCGCTTTCACCGAGGCAATAGCCGAGATCGTGGTCACGGTGAACGAATAAAACGGCGCCGAACGTCTCTCGTCAGGCCGTGCTCTCTCCAATAATTCGCTTTCACCGAGGCAATAGCCGAGATCGTGGTCACGGTGAACGAATAAAACGGCGCCAAACGTCTCTCGTCAGGCCGTGCTCTCTCCAATAATTCGCTTTCACCGAGGCAATAGCCGAGATCGTGGTCACGGTGAACGAATAAAACGGCGCCGAACGTCTCTCGTCAGGCCGTGCTCTCTCCAATAATTCGCTTTCACCGAGGCAGTAGCCGAGATCGTGGTCACGGTGAACGAATAAAACGGCGCCAAACGTCTCTCGTCAGGCCGTGCTCTTTCCAATAATTCGCTTTCACCGAGGCAATAGCCGAGATCGTTGTCACGGTGAACGAATAAAACGGCGCCGAACGTCTCTCGTCAGGCCGTGCTCTCTCCAATAATTCGCTTTCACCGAGGCAATAGCGGAGATCGTGGTCACGGTGAACGAATAAAACGGCGCCAAACGTCTCTCGTCAGGCCGTGCTCTCTCCAATAATTCGCTTTCACCGAGGCAATAGCCGAGATCGTGGTCACAGTGAACGAATAAAACCGCGCCGAACGTCTCTCGTCAGGCCGTGCTCTCTCCAATAATTCGCTTTCACCGAGGCAATAGCCGAGATCGTGGTCACGGTGAACGAATAAAACGGCGCCAAACGTCTCTCGTCAGGCCGTGCTCTCTCCAATAATTCGCTTTCAGCGAGGCAATAGCCGAGATCGTGGTCACGGTGAACGAATAAAACCGCGCCGAACGTCTCTCGTCAGGCCGTGCTCTCTCCAATAATTCGCTTTCACCGAGGCAATAGCCGAGATCGTGGTCACGGTGAACGAATAAAACGGCGCCAAACGTCTCTCGTCAGGCCGTGCTCGCTCCAATAATTCGCTTTCACCGAGGCAATAGCCGAGATCGTGGTCACGGTGAACGAATAGAACGGCGCCGAACGTCTCTCGTCAGGCCGTGCTCTCTCCAATAATTCGCTTTCACCGAGGCAATAGCCGAGATCGTGGTCACGGTGAACGAATAAAACGGCGCCAAACGTCTCTCGTCAGGCCGTGCTCTCTCCAATAATTCGCTTTCACCGAGGCAATAGCCGAGATCGTGGTCACGGTGAACGAATAAAACGGCGCCGAACGTCTCTCGTCAGGCCGTGCTCTCTCCAATAATTCGCTTTCACCGAGGCAATAGCCGAGATCGTGGTCACGGTGAACGAATAAAACGGCGCCAAACGTCTCTCGTCAGGCCGTGCTCTCTCCAATAATTCGCTTTCACCGAGGCAATAGCCGAGATCGTGGTCACGGTGAACAAATAAAACGGCGCCGAACGTCTCTCGTCAGGCCGTGCTCTCTCCAATAATTCGCTTTCACCGAGGCAATAGCCGAGATCGTGGTCATGGTGAACGAATAAAACGGCGCCAAACGTCTCTCGTCAGGCCGTGCTCTCTCCAATAATTCGCTTTCACCGAGGCAATAGCCGAGATCGTGGTCACGGTGAACGAATAAAACGGCGCCGAACGTCTCTCGTCAGGCCGTGCTCTCTCCAATAATTCGCTTTCACCGAGGCAATAGCCGAGATCGTGGTCACGGTGAACGAATAAAACGGCGCCGAACGTCTCTCGTCGGGCCGTGCTCTCTCCAATAATTCGCTTTCACCGAGGCAATAGCCGAGATCGTGGTCACGGTGAACGAAAAAAACGGCGCCAAACGTCTCTCGTCAGGCCGTGCTCTCTCCAATAATTCGCTTTCCCCGAGGCAATAGCCGAGATTGTGGTCACGGTGAACGAATAAAACGGCGCCAAACGTCTCTCGTCAGGCCGTGCTCTCTCCAATAATTCGCTTTCACCGAGGCAATAGCCGAGATCGTGGTCACGGTGAACGAATTAAACGGCGCCGAACGTCTCTCGTCAGGCCGTGCTCTCTCCAATAATTCGCTTTCACCGAGGCAATAGCCGAGATCGTGGTCACGGTGAACGAATAAAATGGCGCCGAACGTCTCTCGTCAGGCCGTGCTCTCTCCAATAATTCGCTTTCACCGAGGCAATAGCCGAGATCGTGGTCACGGTGAACGAATAAAACGGCGCCAAACGTCTCTCGTCAGGCCGTGCTCTCTCCAATAATTCGCTTTCACCGAGGCAATAGCCGAGATCGTGGTCACGGGGAACGAATAAAACGGCGCCGAACGTCTCTCGTCAGGCCGTGCTCTCTCCAATAATTCGCTTTCACTGAGGCAATAGTCGAGATCGTGGTCACGGTGAACGAATAAAACGGCACCGAACGTCTCTCGTCAGGCCGTGCTCTCTCCAATAATTCGCTTTCACCGAGGCAATAGCCGAGATCGTGGTCACGGTGAACGAATAAAACGGCGCCGAACGTCTCTCGTCAGGCCGTGCTCGCTCCAATAATTCACTTTCACCGAGGCAATAGCCGAGATCGTGGTCACGGTGAACGAATAAAACCGCGCCGAACGTCTCTCGTCAGGCCGTGCTCGCTCCAACATTTCGCTTTCACCGAGGCAATAGCCGAGATCGTGGTCACGGTGAACGAATAAAACCGCGCCAAACGTCTCTCGTCGTCAGGTCGTGCTCTCTCCAATAATTCGCTTTCACCGAGGCATTAGCCGAGATCGTGGTCACGGTGAACGAATAAAACCGCGCCGAACGTCTCTCGTCAGGCCGTGCTCGCTCCAATAATTCGCTTTCACCGAGGCAATAGCCGAGATCGTGGTCACGGTGAACGAATAAAACGGCGCCAAACGTCTCTCGTCAGGCCGTGCTCTCTCCAATAATTCGCTTTCACCGAGGCAATAGCCGAGATCGTGGTCACGGTGAACGAATAAAACGGCGCCGAACGTCTCTCGTCAGGCCGTGCTCTATCCAATAATTCGCTTTCACCGAGGCAATAGCCGAGATCGTGGTCACGGTGAACGAATAAAACGGCGCCGAACGTCTCTCGTCAGGCCGTGCTCTCTCCAATAATTCGCTTTCACCGAGGCAATAGCCGAGATCGTGGTCACGGTGAACGAATAAAACCGCGCCGAACGTCTCTCGTCAGGTCGTGCTCTCTCCAATAATTCGCTTTCACCGAGGCAATAGCCGAGATCGTGGTCACGGTGAACGAATAAAACGGCGCCGAACGTCTCTCGTCAGGCCGTGCTCTCTCCAATAATTCGCTTTCACCGAGGCAATAGCCGAAATCGTGGTCACGGTGAACGAATAAAACCGCGCCGAACGTCTCTCGTCAGGCCGTGCTCTCTCCAATAATTCGCTTTCACCGAGGCAATAGCCGAGATCGTGGTCACGGTGAACGAATAAAACGGCGCCGAACGTCTCTCGTCAGGCCGTGCTCTCTCCAATAATTCGCTTTCACCGAGGCAATAGCCGAGATCGTGGTCACGGTGAACGAATAAAACGGCGCCGAACGTCTCTCGTCAGGCCGTGCTCTCTCCAATAATTCGCTTTCACCGAGGGAATAGCCGAGATCGTGGTCACGGTGAACGAATAAAACCGCGCCGAACGTCTCTCGTCAGGCCGTGCTCTCTCCAATTCTTCGCTTTCACCGAGGCAATAGCCGAGATCGTGGTCACGGTGAACGAATAAAACGGCGCCGAACGTCTCTCGTCAGGCCGTGCTCTCTCCAATAATTCGCTTTCACCGAGGCAATAGCCGAGATCGTGGTCACGGTGAACGAATAAAACGGCGCCGAACGTCTCTCGTCAGGCCGTGCTCTCTCCAATAATTCGCTTTCACCATGGCAATAGCCGAGATCGTGGTCACGGTGAACGAATAAAACGGCGCCAAACGTCTCTCGTCAGGCCGTGCTCTCTCCAATAATTCGCTTTCACCGAGGCAATAGCCGAGATCGTGGTCACGGTGAACGAATAAAACCGCGCCGAACGTCTCTCGTCAGGCCGTGCTCTCTCCAATAATTCGCTTTCACCGAGGCAATAGCCGAGATCGTGGTCACGGTGAACGAATAAAACGGCGCCGAACGTCTCTCGTCAGGCCGTGCTCTCTCCAATAATTCGCTTTCACCGAGGCAATAGCCGAGATCGTGGTCACGGTGAACGAATAAAACGGCGCCAAACGTCTCTCGTCAGGCCGTGCTCTCTCCAATAATTCGCTTTCACCGAGGCAATAGCCGAGATCGTGGTCACGGTGAACGAATAAAACGGCGCCGAACGTCTCTCGTCAGGCCGTGCTCTCTCCAATAATTCGCTTTCACCGAGGCAATAGCCGAGATCGTGGTCACGGTGAACGAATAAAACGGCGCCAAACGTCTCTCGTCAGGCCGTGCTCTCTCCAATAATTCGCTTTCACCGAGGCAATAGCCGAGATCGTGGTCACGGTGAACGAATAAAACGGCGCCGAACGTCTCTCGTCAGGCCGTGCTCTCTCCAATAATTCGCTTTCACCGAGGCAATAGCCGAGATCGTGGTCACGGTGAACGAATAAAACGGCGCCAAACGTCTCTCGTCAGGCCGTGCTCTCTCCAATAATTCGCTTTCACCGAGGCAATAGCCGAGATCGTGGTCACGGTGAACGAATAAAACGGCGCCGAACGTCTCTCGTCAGGCCGTGCTCTCTCCAATAATTCGCTTTCACCGAGGCAATAGCCGAGATCGTGGTCACGGTGAACGAATAAAACGGCGCCAAACGTCTCTCGTCAGGCCGAGCTCTCTCCAATAATTCGCTTTCACCGAGGCAATAGCCGAGATCGTGGTCACGGTGAACGAATAAAACGGCGCCGAACGTCTCTCGTCAGGCCGTGCTCTCTCCAATAATTCGCTTTCACCGAGGCAATAGCCGAGATCGTGGTCACGGTGAACGAATAAAACGGCGCCAAACGTCTCTCGTCAGGCCGTGCTCTCTCCAATAATTCGCTTTCACCGAGGCAATAGCCGAGATCGTGGTCACGGTGAACGAATAAAACGGCGCCGAACGTCTCTCGTCAGGCCGTGCTCTCTCCAATAATTCGCTTTCACCGAGGCAGTAGCCGAGATCGTGGTCACGGTGAACGAATAAAACGGCGCCAAACGTCTCTCGTCAGGCCGTGCTCTTTCCAATAATTCGCTTTCACCGAGGCAATAGCCGAGATCGTTGTCACGGTGAACGAATAAAACGGCGCCGAACGTCTCTCGTCAGGCCGTGCTCTCTCCAATAATTCGCTTTCACCGAGTTAAGCCGAGATTCGTGGTCACGGTGAACGAATAAAACGCGCCGAACGTCTCTCGTCAGGCCGTGCTCTCTCCAATAATTCGCTTTCACCGAGGCAATAGCCGAGATCGTGGTCACGGTGAACGAATAAAACGGCGCCGAACGTCTCTCGACAGGCCGTGCTCTCTCCAATAATTCGCTTTCACCGAGGCAATAGCCGAGATCGTGGTCACGGTGAACGAATAAAACCGCGCCGAACGTCTCTCGTCAGGCCGTGCTCTCTCCAATAATTCGCTTTCACCGAGGCAATAGGCGAGATCGTGGTCACGGTGAACGAATAAAACCGCGCCGAACGTCTCTCGTCAGGCCGTGCTCTCTCTCAATAATTCGCTTTCCCCGAGGCAATAGGCGAGATCGTGGTCACGGTGAACGAATAAAACCGCGCCGAACGTCTCTCGTCAGGCCGTGCTCTCTCCAATAATTCGCTTTCACCGAGGCAATAGCCGAGATCGTGGTCACGGTGAACGAATAAAACCGCGCCGAACGTCTCTCGTCAGGCCGTGCTCTCTCCAATAATTCGCTTTCACCGAGGCAATAGCCGAGATCGTGGTCACGGTGAACGAATAAAACCGCGCCGAACGTCTCTCGTCAGGCCGTGCTCTCTCCAATAATTCGCTTTCACCGAGGCAATAGCCGAGATCGTGGTCACGGTGAACGAATAAAACCGCGCCGAACGTCTCTCGTCAGGCCGTGCTCTCTCCAATAATTCGCTTTCACCGAGGCAATAGCCGAGATCGTGGTCACGGTGAACGAATAAAAACCGCGCCGGAACGTCTCTCGTCAGGCCGTGCTCTCTCCAATAATTCGCTTTCACCGAGGCAATAGCCGAGATCGTGGTCACGGTGAACTAATAAAACCGCGCCGAACGTCTCTCATCAGGCCGTGCTCTCTCCAATAATTCGCTTTCACCGAGGCAATAGCCGAGATCGTGGTCACGGTGAACGAATAAAACCGCGCCGAACGTCTCTCGTCAGGCCGTGCTCTCTCCAATAATTCGCTTTCACCGAGGCAATAGCCGAGATCGTGGTCACGGTGAACGAATAAAACCGCGCCGAACGTCTCTCGTCAGGCCGTGCTCTCTCCAATAATTCGCTTTCACCGAGGCATTAGCCGAGATCGTGGTCACGGTGAACGAATAAAACCGCGCCGAACGTCTCTCGTCATTCCGTGCTCTCTCCAATAATTCGCTTTCACCGAGGCAATAGCCGAGATCGTGGTCACGGTGAACGAATAAAACCGCGCCGAACGTCTCTCGTCAGCCGTGCTCTCTCCAATAATTCGCTTTCCCCGAGGCAATAGCCGAGATTGTGGTCACGGTGAACGAATAAAACCGCGCCGAACGTCTCTCGTCAGGCCGTGCTCTCTCCAATAATTCGCTTTCACCGAGGCAATAGCCGAGATCGTGGTCACGGTGAACGAATAAAACCGCGCCGAACGTCTCTCGTCATTCCGTGGTCTCTCCAATAATTCGCTTTCACCGAGGCAATAGCCGAGATCGTGGTCACGGTGAACGAATAAAACCGCGCCGAACGTCTCTCGTCAGGCCGTGCTCTCTCCAATAATTCGCTTTCACCGAGGCAATAGCCGAGATCGTTGTCACGGTGAAAGAATAAAACCGCGCCGAACATCTCTCGTCAGGCCGAGCTCTCTCCAATAATTCGCTTTCACCGAGGCAATAGCCGAGATCGTGGTCACGGTGAACGAATAAAACCGCGCCGAACGTCTCTCGTCAGGCCGTGCTCTCTCCAATAATTCGCTTTCACCGAGGCAATAGCCGAGATCGTGGTCACGGTGAACGAATAAAAACCGCGCCGAACGTCTCTCGTCAGGCCGTGCTCTCTCCAATAATTCGCTTTCACCGAGGCAATAGCCGAGATCGTGGTCACGGTGAACGAATAAAACCGCGCCGAACGTCTCTCGTCAGGCCGTGCTCTCTCCAATAATTCGCTTTCACCGAGGCAATAGCCGAGATCGTGGTCACGGTGAACGAATAAAACCGCGCCGAACGTCTCTCGTCATTCCGTGCTCTCTCCAATAATTCGCTTTCACCGAGGCAATAGCCGAGATCGTGGTCACGGTGAACGAATAAAACCGCGCGCCGAACGCCTCTCGTCAGGCCGTGCTCTCTCCAATAATTCGCTTTCCCCGAGGCAATAGCCGAGATTGTGGTCACGGTGAACGAATAAAACCGCGCCGAACGTCTCTCGTCAGGCCGTGCTCTCTCCAATAATTCGCTTTCACCGAGGCAATAGCCGAGATCGTGGTCACGGTGAACGAATAAAACCGCGCCGAACGTCTCTCGTCATTCCGTGCTCTCTCCAATAATTCGCTTTTCACCGAGGCAATAGCCGAGATCGTGGTCACGGTGAACGAATAAAACCGCGCCGAACGTCTCTCGTCAGGCCGTGCTCTCTCCAATAATTCGCTTTCACCGAGGCAATAGCCGAGATCGTTGTCACGGTGAAAGAATAAAACCGCGCCGAACGTCTCTCGTCAGGCCGAGCTCTCTCCAATAATTCGCTTTCACCGAGGCAATAGCCGAGATCGTGGTCACGGTGAACGAATAAAACCGCGCCGAACGTCTCTCGTCAGGCCGTGCTCTCTCCAATAATTCGCTTTCACCGAGGCAATAGCCGAGATCGTGGTCACGGTGAACGAATAAAACCGCGCCGAACGTCTCTCGTCAGGCCGTGCTCTCTCCAATAATTCGCTTTCACCGAGGCAATAGCCGAGATCGTGGTCACGGTGAACGAATAAAACCGCGCCGAACGTCTCTTGTCAGGCCGTGCTCTCTCCAATAATTCGCTTTCACCGAGGCAATAGCCGAGATCGTGGTCAGGGTGAACGAATAAAAACCGCGCCGAACGTCTCTCGTCAGGCCGTGCTCTCTCCAATAATTCGCTTTCACCGAGGCAATAGCCGAGATCGTGGTCACGGTGAACGAATAAAACCGCGCCGAACGTCTCTCGTCTCGTCAGGCCGTGCTCTCTCCAATAATTCGCTTTCACCGAGGCAATAGCCGAGATCGTGGTCACGGTGAACGAATAAAACCGCACCGAACGGTCTCGTCAGGCCGTGCTCTCTCCAATAATTCGCTTTCACCGAGACAATAGCCGAGATCGTGGTCACGGTGAACGAATAAAACCGCGCCGAACGTCTCTCGTCAGGCCGTGCTCTCTCCAATAATTCGCTTTCACCGAGGCAATAGCCGAGATCGTGGTCACGGTGAACGAATAAAACCGCGCCGAACGTCTCTCGTCAGGCCGTGCTCTCTCCAATAATTCGCTTTCAGCGAGGCAATAGCCGAGATCGTGGTCACGGTGAACGAATAAAACCGCGCCGAACGTCTCTCGTCAGGCCGTGCTCTCTCCAATAATTCGCTTTCACCGAGCCAATAGACGCCGTCGTGGTCACGGTGAACGAATAAAACCGCGCCGAACGTCTCTCGTCAGGCTGTGCTCGCTCCAATAATTCGCTTTCACCGAGGCAATAGCCGAGATCGTGGTCACGGTGTACGAATAAAACCGCGCCGAACGTCTCTCGTCAGGCCGTGCTCTCTCCAATAATTCGCTTTCACCGAGGCAATAGCCGAGATCGTGGTCACGGTGAACGAATAAAACGGCGCCGAACGTCTCTCGTCAGGCCGTGCTCTCTCCAATAATTCGCTTTCACCGAGGCAATAGCCGAGATCGTGGTCACGGTGAACGAATAAAACGGCGCCGAACGTCTCTCGTCAGGCCGTGCTCTCTCCAATAATTCGCTTTCACCGAGGCAATAGCCGAGATCGTGGTCACGGTGAACGAATAAAACCGCGCCGAACCTCTCTCGTCAGGCCGTGCTCGCTCCAATAATTCGCTTTCACTGAGGCAATAGCCGAGATCGTGGTCACGGTGAACGAATAAAACCGCGCCGAACGTCTCTCGTCAGGCCGTGCTCTCTCCAATAATTCGCTTTCACCGAGGCAATAGCCGAGATCGTGGTCACGGTGAACGAATAAAACCGCGCCGAACGTCTCTCGTCAGGCCGTGCTCTCTCCAATAATTCGCTTTCACCGAGGCAATAGCCGAGATCGTGGTCACGGTGAACGAATAAAACCGCGCCGAACGTCTCTCGTCAGGCCGTGCTCTCTCCAATAATTCGCTTTCACCGAGGCAATAGCCGAGATCGTGGTCACGGTGAACGAATAAAACCGCACCGAACGTCTCTCGTCAGGCCGTGCTCTCTCCAATAATTCGCTTTCACCGAGGCAATAGCCGAGATCGTGGTCACGGTGAACGAATAAAACCGCGCCGAACGTCTCTCGTCAGGCCGTGCTCTCTCCAATAATTCGCTTTCACCGAGGCAATAGCCGAGATCGTGGTCACGGTGAACGAATAAAACCGCGCCGAACGTCTCTCGTCAGGCCGTGCTCTCTCCAATAATTCGCTTTCACCGAGGCAATAGCCGAGATCGTGGTCACGGTGAACGAATAAAACGGCGCCGAACGTCTCTCGACAGGCCGTGCTCTCTCCAATAATTCGCTTTCACCGAGGCAATAGCCGAGATCGTGGTCACGGTGAACGAATAAAACCGCGCCGAACGTCTCTCGTCAGGCCGTGCTCTCTCCAATAATTCGCTTTCACCGAGGCAATAGGCGAGATCATGGTCACGGTGAACGAATAAAACCGCGCCGAACGTCTCTCGTCAGGCCGTGCTCTCTCCAATAATTCGCTTTCCCCGAGGCAATAGGTGAGATCGTGGTCACGGTGAACGAATAAAACCGCGCCGAACGTCTCTCGTCAGGCCGTGCTCTCTCCAATAATTCGCTTTCACCGAGGCAATAGCCGAGATCGTGGTCACGGTGAACGAATAAAACCGCGCCGAACGTCTCTCGTCAGGCCGTGCTCTCTCCAATAATTCGCTTTCACCGAGGCAATAGCCGAGATCGTGGTCACGGTGAACGAATAAAACCGCGCCGAACGTCTCTCGTCAGGCCGTGCTCTCTCCAATAATTCGCTTTCACCGAGCCAATAGACGCCGTCGTGGTCACGGTGAACCAATAAAACCGCGCCGAACGTCTCTCGTCAGGCCGTGCTCGCTCCAATAATTCGCTTTCACCGAGGCAATAGCCGAGATCGTGGTCACGGTGAACGAATAAAACCGCGCCGAACGTCTCTCGTCAGGCCGTGCTCTCTCCAATAATTCGCTTTCACCGAGCCAATAGACGCCGTCGTGGTCACGGTGAACGAATAAAACCGCGCCGAACGTCTCTCGTCAGGCTGTGCTCGCTCCAATAATTCGCTTTCACCGAGGCAATAGCCGAGATCGTGGTCACGGTGAACGAATAAAACCGCGCCGAACGTCTCTCGTCAGGCCGTGCTCTCTCCAATAATTCGCTTTCACCGAGGCAATAGCCGAGATCGTGGTCACGGTGAACGAATAAAACGGCGCCGAACGTCTCTCGTCAGGCCGTGCTCTCTCCAATAATTCGCTTTCACCGAGGCAATAGCCGAGATCGTGGTCACGGTGAACGAATAAAACGGCGCCGAACGTCTCTCGTCAGGCCGTGCTCTCTCCAATAATTCGCTTTCACCGAGGCAATAGCCGAGATCGTGGTCACGGTGAACGAATAAAACCGCGCCGAACCTCTCTCGTCAGGCCGTGCTCGCTCCAATAATTCGCTTTCACCGAGGCAATAGCCGAGATCGTGGTCACGGTGAACGAATAAAACCGCGCCGAACGTCTCTCGTCAGGCCGTGCTCTCTCCAATAATTCGCTTTCACCGAGGCAATAGCCGAGATCGTGGTCACGGTGAACGAATAAAACCGCGCCGAACGTCTCTCGTCAGGCCGTGCTCTCTCCAATAATTCGCTTTCACCGAGGCAATAGCCGAGATCGTGGTCACGGTGAACGAATAAAACCGCGCCGAACGTCTCTCGTCAGGCCGTGCTCTCTCCAATAATTCGCTTTCACCGAGGCAATAGCCGAGATCGTGGTCACGGTGAACGAATAAAACCGCACCGAACGTCTCTCGTCAGGTCGTGCTCTCTCCAATAATTCGCTTTCACCGAGGCAATAGCCGAGATCGTGGTCACGGTGAACGAATAAAACCGCGCCGAACGTCTCTCGTCAGGCCGTGCTCTCTCCAATAATTCGCTTTCACCGAGGCAATAGCCGAGATCGTGGTCACGGTGAACGAATAAAACCGCGCCGAACGTCTCTCGTCAGGCCGTGCTCTCTCCAATAATTCGCTTTCACCGAGGCAATAGCCGAGATCGTGGTCACGGTGAACGAATAAAACGGCGCCGAACGTCTCTCGACAGGCCGTGCTCTCTCCAATAATTCGCTTTCACCGAGGCAATAGCCGAGATCGTGGTCACGGTGAACGAATAAAACCGCGCCGAACGTCTCTCGTCAGGCCGTGCTCTCTCCAATAATTCGCTTTCACCGAGGCAATAGGCGAGATCGTGGTCACGGTGAACGAATAAAACCGCGCCGAACGTCTCTCGTCAGGCCGTGCTCTCTCCAATAATTCGCTTTCCCCGAGGCAATAGGCGAGATCGTGGTCACGGTGAACGAATAAAACCGCGCCGAACGTCTCTCGTCAGGCCGTGCTCTCTCCAATAATTCGCTTTCACCGAGGCAATAGCCGAGATCGTGGTCACGGTGAACGAATAAAACCGCGCCGAACGTCTCTCGTCAGGCCGTGCTCTCTCCAATAATTCGCTTTCACCGAGGCAATAGCCGAGATCGTGGTCACGGTGAACGAATAAAACCGCGCCGAACGTCTCTCGTCAGGCCGTGCTCTCTCCAATAATTCGCTTTCACCGAGGCAATAGCCGAGATCGTGGTCACGGTGAACGAATAAAACCGCGCCGAACGTCTCTCGTCAGGCCGTGCTCTCTCCAATAATTCGCTTTCACCGAGGCAATAGCCGAGATCGTGGTCACGGTGAACGAATAAAACCGCGCCGAACGTCTCTCGTCAGGCCGTGCTCTCTCCAATAATTCGCTTTCACCGAGGCAATAGCCGAGATCGTGGTCACGGTGAACTAATAAAACCGCGCCGAACGTCTCTCATCAGGCCGTGCTCTCTCCAATAATTCGCTTTCACCGAGGCAATAGCCGAGATCGTGGTCACGGTGAACGAATAAAACCGCGCCGAACGTCTCTCGTCAGGCCGTGCTCTCTCCAATAATTCGCTTTCACCGAGGCAATAGCCGAGATCGTGGTCACGGTGAACGAATAAAACCGCGCCGAACGTCTCTCGTCAGGCCGTGCTCTCTCCAATAATTCGCTTTCACCGAGGCATTAGCCGAGATCGTGGTCACGGTGAACGAATAAAACCGCGCCGAACGTCTCTCGTCATTCCGTGCTCTCTCCAATAATTCGCTTTCACCGAGGCAATAGCCGAGATCGTGGTCACGGTGAACGAATAAAACCGCGCCGAACGTCTCTCGTCAGCCGTGCTCTCTCCAATAATTCGCTTTCCCCGAGGCAATAGCCGAGATTGTGGTCACGGTGAACGAATAAAACCGCGCCGAACGTCTCTCGTCAGGCCGTGCTCTCTCCAATAATTCGCTTTCACCGAGGCAATAGCCGAGATCGTGGTCACGGTGAACGAATAAAACCGCGCCGAACGTCTCTCGTCATTCCGTGCTCTCTCCAATAATTCGCTTTCACCGAGGCAATAGCCGAGATCGTGGTCACGGTGAACGAATAAAACCGCGCCGAACGTCTCTCGTCAGGCCGTGCTCTCTCCAATAATTCGCTTTCACCGAGGCAATAGCCGAGATCGTTGTCACGGTGAAAGAATAAAACCGCGCCGAACATCTCTCGTCAGGCCGAGCTCTCTCCAATAATTCGCTTTCACCGAGGCAATAGCCGAGATCGTGGTCACGGTGAACGAATAAAACCGCGCCGAACGTCTCTCGTCAGGCCGTGCTCTCTCCAATAATTCGCTTTCACCGAGGCAATAGCCGAGATCGTGGTCACGGTGAACGAATAAAACCGCGCCGAACGTCTCTCGTCAGGCCGTGCTCTCTCCAATAATTCGCTTTCACCGAGGCAATAGCCGAGATCGTGGTCACGGTGAACGAATAAAACCGCGCCGAACGTCTCTCGTCAGGCCGTGCTCTCTCCAATAATTCGCTTTCACCGAGGCAATAGCCGAGATCGTGGTCACGGTGAACGAATAAAACCGCGCCGAACGTCTCTCGTCATTCCGTGCTCTCTCCAATAATTCGCTTTCACCGAGGCAATAGCCGAGATCGTGGTCACGGTGAACGAATAAAACCGCGCCGAACGCCTCTCGTCAGGCCGTGCTCTCTCCAATAATTCGCTTTCCCCGAGGCAATAGCCGAGATTGTGGTCACGGTGAACGAATAAAACCGCGCCGAACGTCTCTCGTCAGGCCGTGCTCTCTCCAATAATTCGCTTTCACCGAGGCAATAGCCGAGATCGTGGTCACGGTGAACGAATAAAACCGCGCCGAACGTCTCTCGTCATTCCGTGCTCTCTCCAATAATTCGCTTTCACCGAGGCAATAGCCGAGATCGTGGTCACGGTGAACGAATAAAACCGCGCCGAACGTCTCTCGTCAGGCCGTGCTCTCTCCAATAATTCGCTTTCACCGAGGCAATAGCCGAGATCGTTGTCACGGTGAAAGAATAAAACCGCGCCGAACGTCTCTCGTCAGGCCGAGCTCTCTCCAATAATTCGCTTTCACCGAGGCAATAGCCGAGATCGTGGTCACGGTGAACGAATAAAACCGCGCCGAACGTCTCTCGTCAGGCCGTGCTCTCTCCAATAATTCGCTTTCACCGAGGCAATAGCCGAGATCGTGGTCACGGTGAACGAATAAAACCGCGCCGAACGTCTCTCGTCAGGCCGTGCTCTCTCCAATAATTCGCTTTCACCGAGGCAATAGCCGAGATCGTGGTCACGGTGAACGAATAAAACCGCGCCGAACGTCTCTTGTCAGGCCGTGCTCTCTCCAATAATTCGCTTTCACCGAGGCAATAGCCGAGATCGTGGTCAGGGTGAACGAATAAAACCGCGCCGAACGTCTCTCGTCAGGCCGTGCTCTCTCCAATAATTCGCTTTCACCGAGGCAATAGCCGAGATCGTGGTCACGGTGAACGAATAAAACCGCGCCGAACGTCTCTCGTCAGGCCGTGCTCTCTCCAATAATTCGCTTTCACCGAGGCAATAGCCGAGATCGTGGTCACGGTGAACGAATAAAACCGCACCGAACGTCTCTCGTCAGGCCGTGCTCTCTCCAATAATTCGCTTTCACCGAGACAATAGCCGAGATCGTGGTCACGGTGAACGAATAAAACCGCGCCGAACGTCTCTCGTCAGGCCGTGCTCTCTCCAATAATTCGCTTTCACCGAGGCAATAGCCGAGATCGTGGTCACGGTGAACGAATAAAACCGCGCCGAACGTCTCTCGTCAGGCCGTGCTCTCTCCAATAATTCGCTTTCAGCGAGGCAATAGCCGAGATCGTGGTCACGGTGAACGAATAAAACCGCGCCGAACGTCTCTCGTCAGGCCGTGCTCTCTCCAATAATTCGCTTTCACCGAGGCAATAGCCGAGATCGTGGTCACGGTGAACGAATAAAACGGCGCCGAACGTCTCTCGTCAGGCCGTGCTCTCTCGAATAATTCGCTTTCACCGAGGCAATAGCCGAGATCGTGGTCACGGTGAGCGAATAAAACCGCGCCGAACGTCTCTCGTCAGGCCGTGCTCTCTCCAATAATTCGCTTTCACCGAGGCAATAGCCGAGATCGTGGTCACGGTGAACGAATAAAACCGCGCCGAACGTCTCTCGTCAGGCCGTGCTCTCTCCAATAATTCGCTTTCACCGAGGCAATAGCCGAGATCGTGGTCACGGTGAACGAATAAAACCTCACCGAACGTCTCTCGTCAGGCCGTGCTCTCTCCAATAATTCGCTTTCACCGAGGCAATAGCCGAGATCGTGGTCACGGTGAACGAATAAAACCGCGCCGAACGTCTCTCGTCAGGCCGTGCTCTCTCCAATAATTCGCTTTCACCGAGGCAATAGCCGAGATCGTGGTCACGGTGAACGAATAAAACCGCGCCGAACGTCTCTCGTCAGGCCGTGCTCTCTCCAATAATTCGCTTTCACCGAGGCAATAGCCGAGATCGTGGTCACGGTGAACGAATAAAACGGCGCCGAACGTCTCTCGTCAGGCCGTGCTCTCTCCAATAATTCGCTTTCACCGAGGCAATAGCCGAGATCGTGGTCACGGTGAACGAATAAAACCGCGCCGAACGTCTCTCGTCAGGCCGTGCTCTCTCCAATAATTCGCTTTCACCGAGGCAATAGCCGAGATCGTGGTCACGGTGAACGAATAAAACCGCGCCGAACGTCTCTCGTCAGGCCGTGCTCTCTCCAATAATTCGCTTTCACCGAGGCAATAGCCGAGATCGTGGTCACGGTGAACGAATAAAACCGCGCCGAACGTCTCTCGTCAGGCCGTGCTCTCTCCAATAATTCGCTTTCACCGAGGCAATAGCCGAGATCGTGGTCACGGTGAACGAATAAAACCGCGCCGAACGTCTCTCGTCAGGCCGTGCTCTCTCCAATAATTCGCTTTCACCGAGGCAATAGCCGAGATCGTGGTCACGGTGAACGAATAAAACCGCGCCGAACGTCTCTCGTCAGGCCGTGCTCTCTCCAATAATTCGCTTTCACCGAGGCAATAGCCGAGATCGTGGTCACGGTGAACGAATAAAACCGCGCCGAACGTCTCTCGTCAGGCCGTGCTCTCTCCAATAATTCGCTTTCACCGAGGCAATAGCCGAGATTGTGGTCACGGTGAACGAATAAAACCGCGCCAAACGTCTCTCGTCAGGCCGTGCTCTCTCCAATAATTCGCTTTCAGCGAGGCAATAGCCGAGATCGTGGTCACGGTGAACGAATAAAACCGCGCCGAACGTCTCTCGTCAGGCCGTGCTCTCTCCAATAATTCGCTTTCACCGAGGCAATAGCCGAGATCGTGGTCACGGTGAACGAATAAAACGGCGCCGAACTTCTCTCGTCAGGCCGTGCTCTCTCCAATAATTCGCTTTCACCGAGGCAATAGCCGAGATCGTGGTCACGGTGAACGAATAAAACCGCGCCGAACGTCTCTCGTCAGGCCGTGCTCTCTCCAATAATTCGCTTTCACCGAGGCAATAGCCGAGATCGTGGTCACGGTGAACGAATAAAACCGCGCCGAACGTCTCTCGTCAGGCCGTGCTCTCTCCAATAATTCGCTTTCACCGAGGCAATAGCCGAGATCGTGGTCACGGTGAACGAATAAAACCGCGCCGAACGTCTCTCGTCAGGCCGTGCTCTCTCCAATAATTCGCTTTCACCGAGGCAATAGCCGAGATCGTGGTCACGGTGAACGAATAAAACCGCGCCGAACGTCTCTCATCAGGCCGTGCTCTCTCCAATAATTCGCTTTCACCGAGGCAATAGCCGAGATCGTGGTCACGGTGAACGAATAAAACCGCGCCGAACGTCTCTCGTCAGGCCGTGCTCTCTCCAATAATTCGCTTTCACCGAGGCAATAGCCGAGATCGTGGTCACGGTGAACGAATAAAACCGCGCCGAACGTCTCTCGTCAGGCCGTGCTCTCTCCAATAATTCGCTTTCACCGAGGCAATAGCCGAGATCGTGGTCACGGTGAACGAATAAAACCGCGCCGAACGTCTCTCGTCATTCCGTGCTCTCTCCAATAATTCGCTTTCACCGAGGCAATAGCCGAGATCGTGGTCACGGTGAACGAAGAAAACCGCGCCGAACGTCTCTCGTCAGGCCGTGCTCTCTCCAATAATTCGCTTTCACCGAGGCAATAGCCGAGATCGTGGTCACGGTGAACGAATAAAACCGCGCCGAACGTCTCTTGTCAGGCCGTGCTCTCTCCAATAATTCGCTTTCACCGAGGCAATAGCCGAGATCGTGGTCACGGTGAACGAATAAAACCGCGCCGAACGTCTCTCGTCAGGCCGTGCTCTCTCCAATAATTCGCTTTCACCGAGGCAATAGCCGAGATCGTGGTCACGGTGAACGAATAAAACCGCGCCGAACGTCTCTCGTCAGGCCGTGCTCTCTCCAATAATTCGCTTTCACCGAGGCAATAGCCGAGATCGTGGTCACGGTGAACGAATAAAACCGCACCGAACGTCTCTCGTCAGGCCGTGCTCTCTCCAATAATTCGCTTTCACCGAGACAATAGCCGAGATCGTGGTCACGGTGAACGAATAAAACCGCGCCGAACGTCTCTCGTCAGGCCGTGCTCTCTCCAATAATTCGCTTTCACCGAGGCAATAGCCGAGATCGTGGTCACGGTGAACGAATAAAACCGCGCCGAACGTCTCTCGTCAGGCCGTGCTCTCTCCAATAATTCGCTTTCACCGAGGCAATAGCCGAGATCGTGGTCACGGTGAACGAATAAAACCGCGCCGAACGTCTCTCGTCAGGCCGTGCTCTCTCCAATAATTCGCTTTCACCGAGGCAATAGCCGAGATCGTGGTCACGGTGAACGAATAAAACCGCGCCGAACGTCTCTCGTCAGGCCGTGCTCTCTCCAATAATTCGCTTTCACCGAGGCAATAGCCGAGATCGTGGTCACGGTGAACGAATAAAACCGCGCCGAACGTCTCTCGTCATTCCGTGCTCTCTCCAATAATTCGCTTTCACCGAGGCAATAGCCGAGATCGTGGTCACGGTGAACGAATAAAACCGCGCCGAACGTCTCTCGTCAGGCCGTGCTCTCTCCAATAATTCGCTTTCCCCGAGGCAATAGCCGAGATTGTGGTCACGGTGAACGAATAAAACCGCGCCGAACGTCTCTCGTCAGGCCGTGCTCTCTCCAATAATTCGCTTTCACCGAGGCAATAGCCGAGATCGTGGTCACGGTGAACGAATAAAACCGCGCCGAACGTCTCTCGTCATTCCGTGCTCTCTCCAATAATTCGCTTTCACCGAGGCAATAGCCGAGATCGTGGTCACGGTGAACGAATAAAACCGCGCCGAACGTCTCTCGTCAGGCCGTGCTCTCTCCAATAATTCGCTTTCACCGAGGCAATAGCCGAGATCGTTGTCACGGTGAAAGAATAAAACCGCGCCGAACGTCTCTCGTCAGGCCGAGCTCTCTCCAATAATTCGCTTTCACCGAGGCAATAGCCGAGATCGTGGTCACGGTGAACGAATAAAACCGCGCCGAACGTCTCTCGTCAGGCCGTGCTCTCTCCAATAATTCGCTTTCACCGAGGCAATAGCCGAGATCGTGGTCACGTGTGAACGAATAAAACCGCGCCGAACGTCTCTCGTCAGGCCGTGCTCTCTCCAATAATTCGCTTTCACCGAGGCAATAGCCGAGATCGTGGTCACGGTGAACGAATAAAACCGCGCCGAACGTCTCTTGTCAGGCCGTGCTCTCTCCAATAATTCGCTTTCACCGAGGCAATAGCCGAGATCGTGGTCAGGGTGAACGAATAAAACCGCGCCGAACGTCTCTCGTCAGGCCGTGCTCTCTCCAATAATTCGCTTTCACCGAGGCAATAGCCGAGATCGTGGTCACGGTGAACGAATAAAACCGCGCCGAACGTCTCTCGTCAGGCCGTGCTCTCTCCAATAATTCGCTTTCACCGAGGCAATAGCCGAGATCGTGGTCACGGTGAACGAATAAAACCGCACCGAACGTCTCTCGTCAGGCCGTGCTCTCTCCAATAATTCGCTTTCACCGAGACAATAGCCGAGATCGTGGTCACGGTGAACAAATAAAACCGCGCCGAACGTCTCTCGTCAGGCCGTGCTCTCTCCAATAATTCGCTTTCACCGAGGCAATAGCCGAGATCGTGGTCACGGTGAACGAATAAAACCGCGCCGAACGTCTCTCGTCAGGCCGTGCTCTCTCCAATAATTCGCTTTCAGCGAGGCAATAGCCGAGATCGTGGTCACGGTGAACGAATAAAACCGCGCCGAACGTCTCTCGTCAGGCCGTGCTCTCCAATAATTCGCTTTCACCGAGGCAATAGCCGAGATCGTGGTCACGGTGAACGAATAAAACGGCGCCGAACGTCTCTCGTCAGGCCGTGCTCTCTCGAATAATTCGCTTTCACCGAGGCAATAGCCGAGATCGTGGTCACGGTGAGCGAATAAAACCGCGCCGAACGTCTCTCGTCAGGCCGTGCTCTCTCCAATAATTCGCTTTCACCGAGGCAATAGCCGAGATCGTGGTCACGGTGAACGAATAAAACCGCGCCGAACGTCTCTCGTCAGGCCGTGCTCTCTCCAATAATTCGCTTTCACCGAGGCAATAGCCGAGATCGTGGTCACGGTGAACGAATAAAACCTCACCGAACGTCTCTCGTCAGGCCGTGCTCTCTCCAATAATTCGCTTTCACCGAGGCAATAGCCGAGATCGTGGTCACGGTGAACGAATAAAACCGCGCCGAACGTCTCTCGTCAGGCCGTGCTCTCTCCAATAATTCGCTTTCACCGAGGCAATAGCCGAGATCGTGGTCACGGTGAACGAATAAAACCGCGCCGAACGTCTCTCGTCAGGCCGTGCTCTCTCCAATAATTCGCTTTCACCGAGGCAATAGCCGAGATCGTGGTCACGGTGAACGAATAAAACGGCGCCGAACGTCTCTCGTCAGGCCGTGCTCTCTCCAATAATTCGCTTTCACCGAGGCAATAGCCGAGATCGTGGTCACGGTGAACGAATAAAACCGCGCCGAACGTCTCTCGTCAGGCCGTGCTCTCTCCAATAATTCGCTTTCACCGAGGCAATAGCCGAGATCGTGGTCACGGTGAACGAATAAAACCGCGCCGAACGTCTCTCGTCAGGCCGTGCTCTCTCCAATAATTCGCTTTCACCGAGGCAATAGCCGAGATCGTGGTCACGGTGAACGAATAAAACCGCGCCGAACGTCTCTCGTCAGGCCGTGCTCTCTCCAATAATTCGCTTTCACCGAGGCAATAGCCGAGATCGTGGTCACGGTGAACGAATAAAACCGCGCCGAACGTCTCTCGTCAGGCCGTGCTCTCTCCAATAATTCGCTTTCACCGAGGCAATAGCCGAGATCGTGGTCACGGTGAACGAATAAAACCGCGCCGAACGTCTCTCGTCAGGCCGTGCTCTCTCCAATAATTCGCTTTCACCGAGGCAATAGCCGAGATCGTGGTCACGGTGAACGAATAAAACCGCGCCGAACGTCTCTCGTCAGGCCGTGCTCTCTCCAATAATTCGCTTTCACCGAGGCAATAGCCGAGATTGTGGTCACGGTGAACGAATAAAACCGCGCCAAACGTCTCTCGTCAGGCCGTGCTCTCTCCAATAATTCGCTTTCAGCGAGGCAATAGCCGAGATCGTGGTCACGGTGAACGAATAAAACCGCGCCGAACGTCTCTCGTCAGGCCGTGCTCTCTCCAATAATTCGCTTTCACCGAGGCAATAGCCGAGATCGTGGTCACGGTGAACGAATAAAACGGCGCCGAACTTCTCTCGTCAGGCCGTGCTCTCTCCAATAATTCGCTTTCACCGAGGCAATAGCCGAGATCGTGGTCACGGTGAACGAATAAAACCGCGCCGAACGTCTCTCGTCAGGCCGTGCTCTCTCCAATAATTCGCTTTCACCGAGGCAATAGCCGAGATCGTGGTCACGGTGAACGAATAAAACCGCGCCGACCGTCTCTCGTCAGGCCGTGCTCTCTCCAATAATTCGCTTTCACCGAGGCAATAGCCGAGATCGTGGTCACGGTGAACGAATAAAACCGCGCCGAACGTCTCTCGTCAGGCCGTGCTCTCTCCAATAATTCGCTTTCACCGAGGCAATAGCCGAGATCGTGGTCACGGTGAACGAATAAAACCGCGCCGAACGTCTCTCATCAGGCCGTGCTCTCTCCAATAATTCGCTTTCACCGAGGCAATAGCCGAGATCGTGGTCACGGTGAACGAATAAAACCGCGCCGAACGTCT
Organism: Ixodes scapularis; assembly: GCF_016920785.2. Classification (NCBI taxonomy): domain Eukaryota; kingdom Metazoa; phylum Arthropoda; class Arachnida; order Ixodida; family Ixodidae; genus Ixodes; species Ixodes scapularis. Next base: position 125,275 of record NW_024610433.1, read on the forward strand.
CTCGTCAGGCCGTGCTCTCTCCAATAATTCGCTTTCACCGAGGCAATAGCCGAGATCGTGGTCACGGTGAACGAATAAAACCGCGCCGAACGTCTCTCGTCAGGCCGTGCTCTCTCCAATAATTCGCTTTCACCGAGGCAATAGCCGAGATCGTGGTCACGGTGAACGAATAAAACCGCGCCGAACGTCTCTCGTCATTCCGTGCTCTCTCCAATAATTCGCTTTCACCGAGGCAATAGCCGAGATCGTGGTCACGGTGAACGAAGAAAACCGCGCCGAACGTCTCTCGTCAGGCCGTGCTCTCTCCAATAATTCGCTTTCACCGAGGCAATAGCCGAGATCGTGGTCACGGTGAACGAATAAAACCGCGCCGAACGTCTCTTGTCAGGCCGTGCTCTCTCCAATAATTCGCTTTCACCGAGGCAATAGCCGAGATCGTGGTCACGGTGAACGAATAAAACCGCGCCGAACGTCTCTCGTCAGGCCGTGCTCTCTCCAATAATTCGCTTTCACCGAGGCAATAGCCGAGATCGTGGTCACGGTGAACGAATAAAACCGCGCCGAACGTCTCTCGTCAGGCCGTGCTCTCTCCAATAATTCGCTTTCACCGAGGCAATAGCCGAGATCGTGGTCACGGTGAACGAATAAAACCGCACCGAACGTCTCTCGTCAGGCCGTGCTCTCTCCAATAATTCGCTTTCACCGAGACAATAGCCGAGATCGTGGTCACGGTGAACGAATAAAACCGCGCCGAACGTCTCTCGTCAGTGCCGTGCTCTCTCCAATAATTCGCTTTCACCGAGGCAATAGCCGAGATCATGGTCACGGTGAACGAATAAAACGGCGCCGAACGTCTCTCGTCAGGCCGTGCTCTCTCCAATAATTCGCTTTCACCGAGGCAATAGCCGAGATCGTGGTCACGGTGAACGAATAAAACGGCGCCGAACGTCTCTCGTCAGGCCGTGCTCGCTCCAATAATTCGCTTTCACCGAGGCAATAGCCGAGATCGTGGTCACGGTGAACGAATAAAACGGCGCCGAACGTCTCTCGTCAGGCCGTGCTCTCTCCAATAATTCGCTTTCACCCAGGCAATAGCCGAGATCGTGGTCACGGTGAACGAATAAAACGGCGCCGAACGTCTCTCGTCAGGCCGTGCTCTCTCCAATAATTCGCTTTCACCGAGGCAATAGCCGAGATCGTGGTCACGGTGAACGAATAAAACGGCGCCGAACGTCTCTCGTCAGGCCGTGCTCTCTCCAATAATTCGCTTTCACCAAGGCAATAGCCGAGATCGTGGTCACGGTGAACGAATAAAACGGCGCCAAACGTCTCTCGTCATGCCGTGCTCTCTCCAATAATTCGCTTTCACCGAGGCAATAGCCGAGATCGTGGTCACGGTGAACGAATAAAACCGCGCCGAACGTCTCTCGTCAGGCCGTGCTCTCTCCAATAATTCGCTTTCACCGAGGCAATAGCCGAGATCGTGGTCACGGTGAACGAATAAAACGGCGCCAAACGTCTCTCGTCAGGCCGTGCTCTCTCCAATAATTCGCTTTCACCGAGGCAATAGCCGAGATCGTGGTCACGGTGAACGAATAAAACGGCGCCGAACGTCTCTCGTCAGGCCGTGCTCGCTCCAATAATTCGCTTTCACCGAGGCAATAGCCGAGATTGTGGTCACGGTGAACGAATAAAACGGCGCCAAACGTCTCTCGTCAGGCCGTGCTCTCTCCAATAATTCGCTTTCACCGAGGCAATAGCCGAGATCGTGGTCACGGTGAACGAATAAAACGGCGCCAAACGTCTCTCGTCAGGCCGTGCTCTCTCCAATAATTCGCTTTCACCGAGGCAATAGCCGAGATCGTGGTCACGGTGAACGAATAAAACGGCGCCGAACGTCTCTCGTCAGGCCGTGCTCTCTCCAATAATTCGCTTTCACCGAGGCAATAGCCGAGATCGTGGTCACGGTGAACGAATAAAACGGCGCCAAACGTCTCTCGTCAGGCCGTGCTCTCTCCAATAATTCGCTTTCACCGAGGCAATAGCCGAGATCGTGGTCACGGTGAACGAATAAAACGGCGCCAAACGTCTCTCGTCAGGCCGTGCTCTCTCCAATAATTCGCTTTCACCGAGGCAATAGCCGAGATCGTGGTCCGGTGAACGAATAAAACGGCGCCAAACGTCTCTCGTCAGGCCGTGCTCTCTTTAATAATTCGCTTTCACCGAGGCAATAGCCGAGATCGTGGTCACGGTGAACGAATAAAACGGCGCCAAACGTCTCTCGTCAGGCCGTGCTCTCTCCAATAATTCGCTTTCACCGAGGCAATAGCCGAGATCGTGGTCACGGTGAACGAATAAAACGGCGCCAAAAGTCTCTCGTCAGGCCGTGCTCTCTCCAATAATTCGCTTTCACCGAGGCAATAGCCGAGATCGTGGTCACGGTGAACGAATAAAACGGCGCCAAACGTCTCTCGTCAGGCCGTGCTCTCTCCAATAATTCGCTTTCACCGAGGCAATAGCCGAGATCGTGGTCACGGTGAACGAATAAAACGGCGCCGAACGTCTCTCGTCAGGCCGTGCTCTCTCCAATAATTCGCTTTCACCGAGGCAATAGCCGAGATCGTGGTCACGGTGAACGAATAAAACGGCGCCAAACGTCTCTCGTCAGGCCGTGCTCTCTCCAATAATTCGCTTTCACCGAGGCAATAGCCGAGATCGTGGTCACGGTGAACGAATAAAACCGCGCCGAACGTCTCTCGTCAGGCCGTGCTCTCTCCAATAATTCGCTTTCACCGAGGCAATAGCCGAGATCGTGCTCACGGTGAACGAATAAAACGGCGCCGAACGTCTCTCGTCAGGCCGTGCTCTCTCCAATAATTCGCTTTCACCGAGGCAATAGCCGAGATCGTGGTCACGGTGAACGAATAAAACCGCGCCGAACGTCTCTCGTCAGGCCGTGCTCTCTCCAATAATTCGCTTTCACCGAGGCAATAGCCGAGATCGTGGTCACGGTGAACGAATAAAACGGCGCCGAACGTCTCTCGTCAGGCCGTGCTCGCTCCAATAATTTCGCTTTCACCGAGACAATAGCCGAGATCGTGGTCACGGTGAACGAATAAAACGGCGCCGAACGTCTCTCGTCAGGCCGTGCTCTCTCCAATAATTCGCTTTCACCGAGGCAATAGCCGAGATCCTGGTCACGGTGAACGAATAAAACGGCGCCAAACGTCTCTCGTCAGGCCGTGCTCTCTCCAATTAATTCGCTTTCACCGAGGCAATAGCCGAGATCGTGGTCACGGTGAACGAACAAACCGCGCCGAACGTCTCTCGTCAGGCCGTGCTCTCTCCAATAATTCGCTTTCACCGAGGCAATAGCCGAGATCGTGGTCACGGAGAACGAATAAAACGGCGCCAAACGTCTCTCGTCAGGCCGTGCTCTCTCCAATAATTCGCTTTCACCGAGGCAATACCCGAGATCGTGGTCACGGTGAACGAATAAAACGGCGCCGAACGTCTCTCGTCAGGCCGTGCTCTCTCCAATAATTCGCTTTCACCGAGGCAATAGCCGAGATCGTGGTCACGGTGAACGAATAAAACCGCGCCGAACGTCTCTCGTCAGGCCGTGCTCTCTCCAATAATTCGCTTTCACCGAGGCAATAGCCGAGATCGTGGTCACGGTGAACGAATAAAATCGCGCCGAACGTCTCTCGTCAGGCCGTGCTCTCTCCAATAATTCGCTTTCACCGAGGCAATAGCCGAGATCGTGGTCACGGTGAACGAATAAAACGGCGCCGAACGTCTCTCGTCAGGCCGTGCTCTCTCCAATAATTCGCTTTCACCGAGGCAATAGCCGAGATCGTGGTCACGGTGAACGAATAAAACGGCGCCAAACGTCCTCGTCAGGCCGTGCTCTCTCCAATAATTCGCTTTTACCGAGGCAATAGCCGAGATCGTGGTCACGGTGAACGAATAAAACGGCGCCAAACGTCTCTCGTCAGGCCGTGCTCTCTCCAATAATTCGCTTTCACCGAGGCAATAGCCGAGATCGTGGTCACGGTGAACGAATAAAACCGCGCCGAACGTCTCTCGTCAGGCCGTGCTTTTTCCAATAATTCGCTTTCACCGAGGCAATAGCCGAGATCGTGGTCACGGTGAACGAATAAAACGGCGCCAAACGTCTCTCGTCAGGCCGTGCTCTCTCCAATAATTCGCTTTCACCGAGGCAATAGCCGAGATCGTGGTCACGGTGAACGAATAAAACCGCGCCGAACGTCTCTCGTCAGGCCGTGCTCTCTCCAATAACTCGCTTTCACCGAGGCAATAGCCGAGATCGTGGTCACGGTGAACGAATAAAACGGCACCGAACGTCTCTCGTCAGGAAGTGCTCTCTCCAATAATTCGCTTTCACCGAGGCAATAGCCGAGATCGTGGTCACGGTGAACGAATAAAACCGCGCCGAACGTCTCTCGTCAGGCCGTGCTTTTTCCAATAATTCGCTTTCACCGAGGCAATAGCCGAGATCGTGGTCACGGTGAACGAATAAAACGGCGCCGAACGTCTCTCGTCAGGCCGTGCTCTCTCCAATAATTCGCTTTCACCGAGGCAATAGCCGAGATCGTGGTCACGGTGAACGAATAAAACGGCGCCAAACGTCTCTCGTCAGGCCGTGCTCTCTCCAATAATTCGCTTTCACCGAGGCAATAGCCGAGATCGTGGTCACGGTGAACGAATAAAACGGCGCCAAACGTCTCTCGTCAGGCCGTGCTCTCTCCAATAATTCGCTTTCACCGAGGCAATAGCCGAGATCGTGGTCACGGTGAACGAATAAAACGGCGCCAAACGTCTCTCGTCAGGCCGTGCTCTCTCCAATAATTCGCTTTCACCGAGGCAATAGCCGAGATCGTGGTCACGGTGAACGAATAAAACCGCGCCGAACGTCTCTCGTCAGGCCGTGCTCTCTCCAATAATTCGCTTTCACCGAGGCAATAGCCGAGATCGTGGTCACGGTGAACGAATAAAACGGCGCCAAACGTCTCTCGTCAGGCCGTGCTCTCTCCAATAATTCGCTTTCACCGAGGCAATAGCCGAGATCGTGGTCACGGTGAACGAATAAAACGGCGCCAAACGTCTCTCGTCTGGCCGTGCTCTCTCCAATAATTCGCTTTCACCGAGGCAATAGCCGAGATCGTGGTCACGGTGAACGAATAAAACGGCGCCAAACGTCTCTCGTCAGGCCGTGCTCTCTCCAATAATTCGCTTTCACCGAGGCAATAGCCGAGATCGTGGTCACGGTGAACGAATAAAACGGCGCCAAACGTCTCTCGTCAGGCCGTGCTCTCTCCAATAATTCGCTTTCACCGAGGCAATAGCCGAGATCGTGGTCACGGTGAACGAATAAAACGGCGCCAAACGTCTCTCGTCAGGCCGTGCTCTCTCCAATAATTCGCTTTCACCGAGGCAATAGCCGAGATCGTGGTCACGGTGAACGAATAAAACGGCACCGAACGTCTCTCGTCAGGAAGTGCTCTCTCCAATAATTCGCTTTCACCGAGGCAATAGCCGAGATCGTGGTCACGGTGAACGAATAAAACGGCGCCAAACGTCTCTCGTCAGGCCGTGCTCTCTCCAATAATTCGCTTTCACCGAGGCAATAGCCGAGATCGTGGTCACGGTGAACGAATAAAACGGCGCCAAACGTCTGTCGTCAGGCCGTGCTCTCTCCAATAATTCGCTTTCACCGAGGCAATAGCCGAGATCTTGGTCACGGTGAACGAATAAAACGGCGCCAAGCGTCTCTCGTCAGGCCGTGCTCTCTCCAATAATTCGCTTTCACCGAGGCAATAGCCGAGATCGTGGTCACGGTGAACGAATAAAACGGCGCCGAACGTCTCTCGTCAGGCCGTGCTCTCTCCAATAATTCGCTTTCACCGAGGCAATAGCCGAGATCGTGGTCACGGTGAACGAATAAAACGGCGCCAAACGTCTCTCGTCAGGCCGTGCTCTCTCCAATAATTCGCTTTCACCGAGGCAATAGCCGAGATCGTGGTCACGGTGAACGAATAAAACGGCGCCAAACGTCTCTCGTCAGGCCGTGCTCTCTCCAATAATTCGCTTTCACCGAGGCAATAGCCGAGATCGTGGTCACGGTGAACGAATAAAACGGCGCCAAACGTCTCTCGTCAGGCCGTGCTCTCTCCAATAATTCGCTTTCACCGAGGCAATAGCCGAGATCGTGGTCACGGTGAACGAATAAAACGGCGCCAAACGTCTCTCGTCAGGCCGTGCTCTCTCCAATAATTCGTTTTCACCGAGGCAATAGCCGAGATCGTGGTCACGGTGAACGAATAAAACGGCGCCAAACGTCTCTCGTCAGGCCGTGCTCTCTCCAATAATTCGCTTTCACCGAGGCAATAGCCGAGATCGTGGTCACGGTGAACGAATAAAACGGCGCCAAACGTCCTCGTCAGGCCGTGCTCTCTGCAATAATTCGCTTTCACCGAGGCAATAGCCGAGATCGTGGTCACGGTGAACGAATAAAACGGCGCCAAACGTCTCTCGTCAGGCCGTGCTCTCTCCAATAATTCGCTTTCACCGAGGCAATAGCCGAGATCGTGGTCACGGTGAACGAATAAAACGGCGCCAAACGCCTCTCGTCAGGCCGTGCTCTCTCCAATAATTCGCTTTCACCGAGGCAATAGCCGAGATCGTGGTCACGGTGAACGAATAAAACGGCGCCAAATGTCCTCGTCAGGCCGTGCTCTCTCCAATAATTCGCTTTCACCGAGGCAATAGCCGAGATCGTGGTCACGGTGAACGAATAAAACGGCGCCAAACGTCCTCGTCAGGCCGTGCTCTCTCCAATAATTCGCTTTCACCGAGGCAATAGCCGAGATCGTGGTCACGGTGAACGAATAAAACGGCGCCAAACGTCCTCGTCAGGCCGTGCTCTCTCCAATAATTCGCTTTCACCGAGGCAATAGCCGAGATCGTGGTCACGGTGAACGAATAAAATGGCGCCAAACGTCTCTCGTCAGGCCGTGCTCTCTCCAATAATTCGCTTTCACCGAGGCAATAGCCGAGATCGTGGTCACGGTGAACGAATAAAACGGCGCCAAACGTCTCTCGTCAGGCCGTGCTCTCTCCAATAATTCGCTTTCACCGAGGCAATAGCCGAGATCGTGGTCACGGTGAACGAATAAAACGGCGCCAAACGTCTCTCGTCAGGCCGTGCTCTCTCCAATAATTCGCTTTCACCGAGGCAATAGCCGAGATCGTGGTCACGGTGAACGAATAAAACGGCGCCAAACGTCTCTCGTCAGGCCGTGCTCTCTCCAATATTTCGCTTTCACCGAGGCAATAGCCGAGATCGTGGTCACGGTGAACGAATAAAACGGCGCCAAACGTCCTCGTCAGGCCGTGCTCTCTCCAATAATTCGCTTTCACCGAGGCAATAGCCGAGATCGTGGTCACGGTGAACGAATAAAACGGCGCCAAACGTCCTCGTCAGGCCGTGCTCTCTCCAATAATTCGCTTTCACCGAGGCAATAGCCGAGATCGTGGTCACGGTGAACGAATAAAACGGCGCCAAACGTCCTCGTCAGGCCGTGCTCTCTCCAATAATTCGCTTTCACCGAGGCAATAGCCGAGATCGTGGTCACGGTGAACGAATAAAACGGCGCCAAACGTCTCTCGTCAGGCCGTGCTCTCTCCAATAATTCGTTTTCACCGAGGCAATAGCCGAGATCGTGGTCACGGTGAACGAATAAAACGGCGCCAAACGTCTCTCGTCAGGCCGTGCTCTCTCCAATAATTCGCTTTCACCGAGGCAATAGCCGAGATCGTGGTCACGGTGAACGAATAAAACGGCGCCAAACGTCCTCGTCAGGCCGTGCTCTCTGCAATAATTCGCTTTCACCGAGGCAATAGCCGAGATCGTGGTCACGGTGAACGAATAAAACGGCGCCAAACGTCTCTCGTCAGGCCGTGCTCTCTCCAATAATTCGCTTTCACCGAGGCAATAGCCGAGATCGTGGTCACGGTGAACGAATAAAACGGCGCCAAACGTCTCTCGTCAGGCCGTGCTCTCTCCAATAATTCGCTTTCACCGAGGCAATAGGCGAGATCGTGGTCACGGTGAACGAATAAAACGGCGCCAAACGTCTCTCGTCAGGCCGTGCTCTCTCCAATAATTCGCTTTCACCGAGGCAATAGCCGAGATCGTGGTCACGGTGAACGAATAAAACGGCGCCAAACGTCTCTCGTCAGACCGTGCTCTCTCCAATAATTCGCTTTCACCGAGGCAATAGCCGAGATCGTGGTCACGGTGAACGAATAAAACGGCGCCAAACGTCTCTCGTCAGGCCGTGCTCTCTCCAATAATTCGCTTTCACCGAGGCAATAGCCGAGATCGTGGTCACGGTGAACGAATAAAACGGCGCCAAACGTCTCTCGTCAGGCCGTGCTCTCTCCAATAATTCGCTTTCACCGAGGCAATAGGGCGAGATCGTGGTCACGGTGAACGAATAAAACGGCGCCAAACGTCTCTCGTCACGCCGTGCTCTCTCCAATAATTCGCTTTCACCGAGGCAATAGCCGAGATCGTGGTCATGGTGAACGAATAAAACGGCGCCAAACGTCTCTCGTCAGGCCGTGCTCTCTCCAATAATTCGCTTTCACCGAGGCAATAGCCGAGATCGTGGTCACGGTGAACGAATAAAACGGCGCCAAACGTCCTCGTCAGGCCGTGCTCTCTCCAATAATTCGCTTTCACCGAGGCAATAGCCGAGATCGTGGTCACGGGTGAACGAATAAAACGGCGCCAAACGTCCTCGTCAGGCCGTGCTCTCTCCAATAATTCGCTTTCACCGAGGCAATAGCCGAGATCGTGGTCACGGTGAACGAATAAAACGGCGCCAAACGTCTCTCGTCAGGCCGTGCTCTCTCCAATAATTCGCTTTCACCGAGGCAATAGCCGAGATCGTGGTCACGGTGAACGAATAAAACGGCGCCAAACGTCTCTCGTCAGGCCGTGCTCTCTCCAATAATTCGCTTTCACCGAGGCAATAGCCGAGATCGTGGTCACGGTGAACGAATAAAACGGCGCCAAACGTCTCTCGTCAGGCCGTGCTCTCTCCAATAATTCGCTTTCACCGAGGCAATAGCCGAGATCGTGGTCACGGTGAACGAATAAAACGGCGCCAAACGTCCTCGTCAGGCCGTGCTCTCTCCAATAATTCGCTTTCACCGAGGCAATAGCCGAGATCGTGGTCACGGTGAACGAATAAAACGGCGCCAAACGTCTCTCGTCAGGCCGTGCTCTCTCCAATAATTCGCTTTCACCGAGGCAATAGCCGAGATCGTGGTCACGGTGAACAAATAAAACGGCGCCAAACGTCTCTCGTCAGGCCGTGCTCTCTCCAATAATTCGCTTTCACCGAGGCAATAGCCGAGATCGTGGTCACGATGAACGAATAAAACGGCGCCAAACGTCTCTCGTCAGGCCGTGCTCTCTCCAATAATTCGCTTTCACCGAGGCAATAGCCGAGATCGTGGTCACGGTGAACGAATAAAACGGCGCCAAACGTCTCTCGTCAGGCCGTGCTCTCTCCAATAATTCGCTTTCACCGAGGCAATAGCCGAGATCGTGGTCACGGTGAACGAATAAAACGGCGCCAAACGTCTCTCGTCAGGCCGTGCTCTCTCCAATAATTCGCTTTCACCGAGGCAATAGCCGAGATCGTGGTCACGGTGAACGAATAAAACGGCGCCAAACGTCTCTCGTCAGGCCGTGCTCTCTCCAATAATTCGCTTTCACCGAGGCAATAGCCGAGATCGTGGTCACGGTGAACGAATAAAACGGCGCCAAACGTCTCTCGTCAGGCCGTGCTCTCTCCAATAATTCGCTTTCACCGAGGCAATAGCCGAGATCGTGGTCACGGTGAACGAATAAAACGGCGCCAAACGTCTCTCGTCAGGCCGCGCTCTCTCCAATAATTCGCTTTCACCGAGGCAATAGCCGAGATCGTGGTCACGGTGAACGAATAAAACGGCGCCAAACGTCTCTCGTCAGGCCGTGCTCTCTCCAATAATTCGCTTTCACCGAGGCAATAGCCGAGATCGTGGTCACGGTGAACGAATAAAACGGCGCCAAACGTCTCTCGTCAGGCCGTGCTCTCTCCAATAATCCGCTTTCACCGAGGCAATAGCCGAGATCGTGGTCACGGTGAACGAATAAAACGGCGCCGAACGTCTCTCGTCAGGCCGTGCTCTCTCCAATAATTCGCTTTCACCGAGGCAATAGCCGAGATCGTGGTCACGGTGAACGAATAAAACGGCGCCGAACGTCTCTCGTCAGGCCGTGCTCTCTCCAATAATTCGCTTTCACCGAGGCAATAGCCGAGATCGTGGTCACGGTGAACGAATAAAACGGCGCCGAACGTCTCTCGTCAGGCCGTGCTCTCTCCAATAATTCGCTTTCACCGAGGCAATAGCCGAGATCGTGGTCACGGTGAACGAATAAAACGGCGCCGAACGTCTCTCGTCAGGCCGTGCTCTCTCCAATAATTCGCTTTCACCGAGGCAATAGCCGAGATCGTGGTCACGGTGAACGAATAAAACGGCGCCGAACGTCTCTCGTCAGGCCGTGCTCTCTCCAATAATTCGCTTTCACCGAGGCAATAGCCGAGATCGTGGTCACGGTGAACGAATAAAACGGCGCCAAACGTCTCTCGTCAGGCCGTGCTCTCTCCAATAATTCGCTTTCACCGAGGCAATAGCCGAGATCGTGGTCACGGTGAACGAATAAAACGGCGCCAAACGTCTCTCGTCAGGCCGTGCTCTCTCCAATAATTCGCTTTCACCGAGGCAATAGCCGAGATCGTGGTCACGGTGAACGAATAAAACGGCGCCAAACGTCTCTCGTCAGGCCGTGCTCTCTCCAATAATTCGCTTTCACCGAGGCAATAGCCGAGATCGTGGTCACGGTGAACGAATAAAACGGCGCCAAACGTCTCTCGTCAGGCCGCGCTCTCTCCAATAATTCGCTTTCACCGAGGCAATAGCCGAGATCGTGGTCACGGTGAACGAATAAAACCGCGCCAAACGTCTCTCGTCAGGCCGTGCTCTCTCCAATAATTCGCTTTCACCGAGGCAATAGCCGAGATCGTGGTCACGGTGAACGAATAAAACGGCGCCAAACGTCTCTCGTCAGGCCGTGCTCTCTCCAATAATCCGCTTTCACCGAGGCAATAGCCGAGATCGTGGTCACGGTGAACGAATAAAACGGCGCCGAACGTCTCTCGTCAGGCCGTGCTCTCTCCAATAATTCGCTTTCACCGAGGCAATAGCCGAGATCGTGGTCACGGTGAACGAATAAAACGGCGCCGAACGTCTCTCGTCAGGCCGTGCTCTCTCCAATAATTCGCTTTCACCGAGGCAATAGCCGAGATCGTGGTCACGGTGAACGAATAAAACGGCGCCGAACGTCTCTCGTCAGGCCGTGCTCTCTCCAATAATTCGCTTTCACCGAGGCAATAGCCGAGATCGTGGTCACGGTGAACGAATAAAACGGCGCCGAACGTCTCTCGTCAGGCCGTGCTCTCTCCAATAATTCGCTTTCACCGAGGCAATAGCCGAGATCGTGGTCACGGTGAACGAATAAAACGGCGCCGAACGTCTCTCGTCAGGCCGTGCTCTCTCCAATAATTCGCTTTCACCGAGGCAATAGCCGAGATCGTGGTCACGGTGAACGAATAAAACGGCGTCGAACGTCTCTCGTCAGGCCGTGCTCTCTCCAATAATTCGCTTTCACCGAGGCAATAGCCGAGATCGTGGTCACGGTGAACGAATAAAACGGCGCCGAACGTCTCTCGTCAGGCCGTGCTCTCTCCAATAATTCGCTTTCACCGAGGCAATAGCCGAGATCGTGGTCACGGTGAACGAATAAAACGGCGCCAAACGTCTCTCGTCAGGCCGTGCTCTCTCCAATAATTCGCTTTCACCGAGGCAATAGCCGAGATCGTGGTCACGGTGAACGAATAAAACGGCGCCGAACGTCTCTCGTCAGGCCGTGCTCTCTACAATAATTCGCTTTCACCGAGGCAATAGCCGAGATCGTGGTCACGGTGAACGAATAAAACGGCGCCGAACGTCTCTCGTCAGGCCGTGCTCTCTCCAATAATTCGCTTTCACCGAGGCAATAGCCGAGATCGTGGTCACGGTGAACGAATAAAACGGCGCCAAACGTCTCTCGTGAGGCCGTGCTCTATCCAATAATTCGCTTTCACCGAGTCAATAGCCGAGATCGTGGTCAAGGTGAACGAATAAAACGGCGCCGAACGTCTCTCGTCAGGCCGTGCTCTCTCCAATAATTCGCTTTCACCGATGCAATAGCCGAGATCGTGGTCACGGTGAACGAATAAAACGGCGCCGAACGTCTCTCGTCAGACCGTGCTCTCTCCAATAATTCGCTTTCACCGAGGCAATAGCCGAGATCGTGGTCACGGTGAACGAATAAAACCGCGCCGAACGTCTCTCGTCAGGCCGTGCTCTCTCCAATATTTCGCTTTCACCGAGGCAATAGCCGAGATCGTGGTCACGGTGAACGAATAAAACCGCGCCAAACGTCTCTCGTGAGGCCGTGCTCTCTCCAATAATTCGCTTTCACCGAGGCAATAGCCGAGATCGTGGTCACGGTGAACGAATAAAACGGCGCCGAACGTCTCTCGTCAGGCCGTGCTCTCTCCAATAATTCGCTTTCACCGATGCAATAGCCGAGATCGTGGTCACGGTGAACGAATAAAACCGCGCCGAACGTCTCTCGTCAGGCCGTGCTCTCTGCAATAATTCGCTTTCACCGAGGCAATAGCCGAGATCGTGGTCACGGTGAACGAATAAAACGGCGCCGAACGTCTCTCGTCAGGCCGTGCTCTCTCCAATAATTCGCTTTCACCGAGGCAATAGCCGAGATCGTGGTCACGGTGAACGAATAAAACGGCGCCAAACGTCCTCGTCAGGCCGTGCTCTCTCCAATAATTCGCTTTCACCGAGGCAATAGCCGAGATCGTGGTCACGGTGAACGAATAAAACGGCGCCAAACGTCTCTCGTCAGGCCGTGCTCTCTCCAATAATTCGCTTTCACCGAGGCAATAGCCGAGATCGTGGTCACGGTGAACGAATAAAACGGCGCCAAACGTCTCTCGTCAGGCCGTGCTCTCTCCAATAATTCGCTTTCACCGAGGCAATAGCCGAGATCGTGGTCACGGTGAACGAATAAAACGGCGCCAAACGTCTCTCGTCAGGCCGTGCTCTCTCCAATAATTCGCTTTCACCGAGGCAATAGCCGAGATCGTGGTCACGGTGAACGAATAAAACGGCGCCAAACGTCTCTCGTCAGGCCGTGCTCTCTCCAATATTTCGCTTTCACCGAGGCAATAGCCGAGATCGTGGTCACGGTGAACGAATAAAACGGCGCCAAACGTCCTCGTCAGGCCGTGCTCTCTCCAATAATTCGCTTTCACCGAGGCAATAGCCGAGATCGTGGTCACGGTGAACGAATAAAATGGCGCCAAACGTCCTCGTCAGGCCGTGCTCTCTCCAATAATTCGCTTTCACCGAGGCAATAGCCGAGATCGTGGTCACGGTGAACGAATAAAAACGGCGCCAAACGTCTCTCGTCAGGCCGTGCTCTCTCCAAAAATTCGCTTTCACCGAGGCAATAGCCGAGATCGTGGTCACGGTGAACGAATAAAACGGCGCCAAACGTCTCTCGTCAGGCCGTGCTCTCTCCAATAATTCGCTTTCACCGAGGCAATAGCCGAGATCGTGGTCACGGTGAACGAATAAAACGGCGCCAAACGTCTCTCGTCAGGCCGTGCTCTCTCCAATAATTCGCTTTCACCGAGGCAATAGCCGAGATCGTGGTCACGGTGAACGAATAAAACGGCGCCAAACGTCTCTCGTCAGGCCGTGCTCTCTCCAATAATTCGCTTTCACCGAGGCAATAGGCGAGATCGTGGTCACGGTGAACGAATAAAACGGCGCCAAACGTCTCTCGTCAGGCCGTGCTCTCTCCAATAATTCGCTTTCACCGAGGCAATAGCCGAGATCGTGGTCACGGTGAACGAATAAAACGGCGCCAAACGTCTCTCGTCAGACCGTGCTCTCTCCAATAATTCGCTTTCACCGAGGCAATAGCCGAGATCGTGGTCACGGTGAACGAATAAAACGGCGCCAAACGTCTCTCGTCAGGCCGTGCTCTCTCCAATAACTCGCTTTCACCGAGGCAATAGCCGAGATCGTGGTCACGGTGAACGAATAAAACGGCGCCAAACGTCTCTCGTCAGGCCGTGCTCTCTCCAATAATTCGCTTTCACCGAGGCAATAGGCGAGATCGTGGTCACGGTGAACGAATAAAACGGCGCCAAACGTCTCTCGTCACGCCGTGCTCTCTCCAATAATTCGCTTTCACCGAGGCAATAGCCGAGATCGTGGTCATGGTGAACGAATAAAACGGCGCCAAACGTCTCTCGTCAGGCCGTGCTCTCTCCAATAATTCGCTTTCACCGAGGCAATAGCCGAGATCGTGGTCACGGTGAACGAATAAAACGGCGCCAAACGTCCTCGTCAGGCCGTGCTCTCTCCAATAATTCGCTTTCACCGAGGCAATAGCCGAGATCGTGGTCACGGTGAACGAATAAAACGGCGCCAAACGTCCTCGTCAGGCCGTGCTCTCTCCAATAATTCGCTTTCACCGAGGCAATAGCCGAGATCGTGGTCACGGTGAACGAATAAAACGGCGCCAAACGTCTCTCGTCAGGCCGTGCTCTCTCCAATAATTCGCTTTCACCGAGGCAATAGCCGAGATCGTGGTCACGGTGAACGAATAAAACGGCGCCAAACGTCTCTCGTCAGGCCGTGCTCTCTCCAATAATTCGCTTTCACCGAGGCAATAGCCGAGATCGTGGTCACGGTGAACGAATAAAACGGCGCCAAACGTCTCTCGTCAGGCCGTGCTCTCTCCAATAATTCGCTTTCACCGAGGCAATAGCCGAGATCGTGGTCACGGTGAACGAATAAAACGGCGCCAAACGTCCTCGTCAGGCCGTGCTCTCTCCAATAATTCGCTTTCACCGAGGCAATAGCCGAGATCGTGGTCACGGTGAACGAATAAAACGGCGCCAAACGTCTCTCGTCAGGCCGTGCTCTCTCCAATAATTCGCTTTCACCGAGGCAATAGCCGAGATCGTGGTCACGGTGAACAAATAAAACGGCGCCAAACGTCTCTCGTCAGGCCGTGCTCTCTCCAATAATTCGCTTTCACCGAGGCAATAGCCGAGATCGTGGTCACGATGAACGAATAAAACGGCGCCAAACGTCTCTCGTCAGGCCGTGCTCTCTCCAATAATTCGCTTTCACCGAGGCAATAGCCGAGATCGTGGTCACGGTGAACGAATAAAACGGCGCCAAACGTCTCTCGTCAGGCCGTGCTCTCTCCAATAATTCGCTTTCACCGAGGCAATAGCCGAGATCGTGGTCACGGTGAACGAATAAAACGGCGCCAAACGTCTCTCGTCAGGCCGTGCTCTCTCCAATAATTCGCTTTCACCGAGGCAATAGCCGAGATCGTGGTCACGGTGAACGAATAAAACGGCGCCAAACGTCTCTCGTCAGGCCGTGCTCTCTCCAATAATTCGCTTTCACCGAGGCAATAGCCGAGATCGTGGTCACGGTGAACGAATAAAACGGCGCCAAACGTCTCTCGTCAGGCCGTGCTCTCTCCAATAATTCGCTTTCACCGAGGCAATAGCCGAGATCGTGGTCACGGTGAACGAATAAAACGGCGCCAAACGTCTCTCGTCAGGCCGCGCTCTCTCCAATAATTCGCTTTCACCGAGGCAATAGCCGAGATCGTGGTCACGGTGAACGAATAAAACGGCGCCAAACGTCTCTCGTCAGGCCGTGCTCTCTCCAATAATTCGCTTTCACCGAGGCAATAGCCGAGATCGTGGTCACGGTGAACGAATAAAACGGCGCCGAACGTCTCTCGTCAGGCCGTGCTCTCTCCAATAATTCGCTTTCACCGAGGCAATAGCCGAGATCGTGGTCACGGTGAACGAATAAAACGGCGCCGAACGTCTCTCGTCAGGCCGTGCTCTCTCCAATAATTCGCTTTCACCGAGGCAATAGCCGAGATCGTGGTCACGGTGAACGAATAAAACGGCGCCGAACGTCTCTCGTCAGGCCGTGCTCTCTCCAATAATTCGCTTTCACCGAGGCAATAGCCGAGATCGTGGTCACGGTGAACGAATAAAACGGCGCCGAACGTCTCTCGTCAGGCCGTGCTCTCTCCAATAATTCGCTTTCACCGAGGCAATAGCCGAGATCGTGGTCACGGTGAACGAATAAAACGGCGCCGAACGTCTCTCGTCAGGCCGTGCTCTCTCCAATAATTCGCTTTCACCGAGGCAATAGCCGAGATCGTGGTCACGGTGAACGAATAAAACGGCGCCAAACGTCTCTCGTCAGGCCGTGCTCTCTCCAATAATTCGCTTTCACCGAGGCAATAGCCGAGATCGTGGTCACGGTGAACGAATAAAACGGCGCCAAACGTCTCTCGTCAGGCCGTGCTCTCTCCAATAATTCGCTTTCACCGAGGCAATAGCCGAGATCGTGGTCACGGTGAACGAATAAAACGGCGCCAAACGTCTCTCGTCAGGCCGTGCTCTCTCCAATAATTCGCTTTCACCGAGGCAATAGCCGAGATCGTGGTCACGGTGAACGAATAAAACGGCGCCAAACGTCTCTCGTCAGGCCGCGCTCTCTCCAATAATTCGCTTTCACCGAGGCAATAGCCGAGATCGTGGTCACGGTGAACGAATAAAACCGCGCCAAACGTCTCTCGTCAGGCCGTGCTCTCTCCAATAATTCGCTTTCACCGAGGCAATAGCCGAGATCGTGGTCACGGTGAACGAATAAAACGGCGCCAAACGTCTCTCGTCAGGCCGTGCTCTCTCCAATAATCCGCTTTCACCGAGGCAATAGCCGAGATCGTGGTCACGGTGAACGAATAAAACGGCGCCGAACGTCTCTCGTCAGGCCGTGCTCTCTCCAATAATTCGCTTTCACCGAGGCAATAGCCGAGATCGTGGTCACGGTGAACGAATAAAACGGCGCCGAACGTCTCTCGTCAGGCCGTGCTCTCTCCAATAATTCGCTTTCACCGAGGCAATAGCCGAGATCGTGGTCACGGTGAACGAATAAAACGGCGCCGAACGTCTCTCGTCAGGCCGTGCTCTCTCCAATAATTCGCTTTCACCGAGGCAATAGCCGAGATCGTGGTCACGGTGAACGAATAAAACGGCGCCGAACGTCTCTCGTCAGGCCGTGCTCTCTCCAATAATTCGCTTTCACCGAGGCAATAGCCGAGATCGTGGTCACGGTGAACGAATAAAACGGCGCCGAACGTCTCTCGTCAGGCCGTGCTCTCTCCAATAATTCGCTTTCACCGAGGCAATAGCCGAGATCGTGGTCACGGTGAACGAATAAAACGGCGTCGAACGTCTCTCGTCAGGCCGTGCTCTCTCCAATAATTCGCTTTCACCGAGGCAATAGCCGAGATCGTGGTCACGGTGAACGAATAAAACGGCGCCGAACGTCTCTCGTCAGGCCGTGCTCTCTCCAATAATTCGCTTTCACCGAGGCAATAGCCGAGATCGTGGTCACGGTGAACGAATAAAACGGCGCCAAACGTCTCTCGTCAGGCCGTGCTCTCTCCAATAATTCGCTTTCACCGAGGCAATAGCCGAGATCGTGGTCACGGTGAACGAATAAAACGGCGCCGAACGTCTCTCGTCAGGCCGTGCTCTCTCCAATAATTCGCTTTCACCGAGGCAATAGCCGAGATCGTGGTCACGGTGAACGAATAAAACGGCGCCGAACGTCTCTCGTCAGGCCGTGCTCTCTCCAATAATTCGCTTTCACCGAGGCAATAGCCGAGATCGTGGTCACGGTGAACGAATAAAACGGCGCCAAACGTCTCTCGTCAGGCCGTGCTCTATCCAATAATTCGCTTTCACCGAGTCAATAGCCGAGATCGTGGTCAAGGTGAACGAATAAAACGGCGCCGAACGTCTCTCGTCAGGCCGTGCTCTCTCCAATAATTCGCTTTCACCGATGCAATAGCCGAGATCGTGGTCACGGTGAACGAATAAAACGGCGCCGAACGTCTCTCGTCAGACCGTGCTCTCTCCAATAATTCGCTTTCACCGAGGCAATAGCCGAGATCGTGGTCACGGTGAACGAATAAAACCGCGCCGAACGTCTCTCGTCAGGCCGTGCTCTCTCCAATATTTCGCTTTCACCGAGGCAATAGCCGAGATCGTGGTCACGGTGAACGAATAAAACCGCGCCAAACGTCTCTCGTCAGGCCGTGCTCTCTCCAATAATTCGCTTTCACCGAGGCAATAGCCGAGATCGTGGTCACGGTGAACGAATAAAACGGCGCCGAACGTCTCTCGTCAGGCCGTGCTCTCTCCAATAATTCGCTTTCACCGATGCAATAGCCGAGATCGTGGTCACGGTGAACGAATAAAACCGCGCCGAACGTCTCTCGTCAGGCCGTGCTCTCTGCAATAATTCGCTTTCACCGAGGCCATAGCCGAGATCGTGGTCACGGTGAACGAATAAAACGGCGCCGAACGTCTCTCGTCAGGCCGTGCTCTCTCCAATAATTCGCTTTCACCGAGGCAATAGCCGAGATCGTGGTCACGGTGAACGAATAAAACGGCGCCGAACGTCTCTCGTCAGGCCGTGCTCTCTCCAATAATTCGCTTTCACCGAGGCAATAGCCGAGATCGTGGTCACGGTGAACGAATAAAACGGCGCCGAACGTCTCTCGTCAGGCCGTGCTCTCTCCAATAATTCGCTTTCACCGAGGCAATAGCCGAGATCGTGGTCACGGTGAACGAATAAAACGGCGCCAAACGTCCTCGTCAGGCCGTGCTCTCTCCAATAATTCGCTTTCACCGAGGCAATAGCCGAGATCGAGGTCACGGTGAACGAATAAAACGGCGCCGAACGTCTCTCGTCAGGCCGTGCTCTCTCCAATAATTCGCTTTCACCGATGCAATAGCCGAGATCGTGGTCACGGTGAACAAATAAAACCGCGCCGAACGTCTCTCGTCAGGCCGTGCTCTCTGCAATAATTCGCTTTCACCGAGGCAATAGCCGAGATCGTGGTCACGGTGAACGAATAAAACGGCGCCGAACGTCTCTCGTCAGGCCGTGCTCTCTCCAATAATTCGCTTTCACCGAGGCAATAGCCGAGATCGTGGTCACGGTGAACGAATAAAACGGCGCCGAACGTCTCTCGTCAGGCCGTGCTCTCTCCAATAATTCGCTTTCACCGAGGCAATAGCCGAGATCGTGGTCACGGTGAACGAATAAAACGGCGCCGAACGTCTCTCGTCAGGCCGTGCTCTCTCCAATAATTCGCTTTCACCGAGGCAATAGCCGAGATCGTGGTCACGGTGAACGAATAAAACGGCGCCAAACGTCCTCGTCAGGCCGTGCTCTCTCCAATAATTCGCTTTCACCGAGGCAATAGCCGAGATCGAGGTCACGGTGAACGAATAAAACGGCGCCAAACGTCCTCGTCAGGCCGTGCTCTCTCCAATAATTCGCTTTCACCGAGGCAATAGCCGAGATCGTGGTCACGGTGAAGGAATAAAACGGCGCCAAACGTCTCTCGTCAGGCCGTGCTCTCTCCAATAATTCGCTTTCACCGAGGCAATAGCCGAGATCGTGGTCACGGTGAACGAATAAAACGGCGCCAAACGTCTCTCGTCAGGCCGTGCTCTCTCCAATAATTCGCTTTCACCGAGGCAATAGCCGAGATCGTGGTCACGGTGAACGAATAAAACGGCGCCAAACGTCTCTCGTCAGGCCGTGCTCTCTCCAATAATTCGCTTTCACCGAGGCAATAGCCGAGATCGTGGTCACGGTGAACGAATAAAACGGCGCCAAACGTCTCTCGTCAGGCCGTGCTCTCTCCAATAATTCGCTTTCACCGAGGCAATAGCCGAGATCGTGGTCACGGTGAACGAATAAAACGGCGCCAAACGTCCTCGTCAGGCCGTGCTCTCTCCAATAATTCGCTTTCACCGAGGCAATAGCCGAGATCGTGGTCACGGTGAACGAATAAAACGGCGCCAAACGTCCTCGTCAGGCCGTGCTCTCTCCAATAATTCGCTTTCACCGAGGCAATAGCCGAGATCGTGGTCACGGTGAACGAATAAAACGGCGCCAAACGTCTCTCGTCAGGCCGTGCTCTCTCCAATAATTCGCTTTCACCGAGGCAATAGCCGAGATCGTGGTCACGGTGAACGAATAAAACGGCGCCAAACGTCTCTCGTCAGGCCGTGCTCTCTCCAATAATTCGCTTTCACCGAGGCAATAGCCGAGATCGTGGTCACGGTGAACGAATAAAACGACGCCAAACGTCTCTCGTCAGGCCGTGCTCTCTCCAATAATTCGCTTTCACCGAGGCAATAGCCGAGATCGTGGTCACGGTGAACGAATAAAACGGCGCCAAACGTCCTCGTCAGGCCGTGCTCTCTCCAATAATTCGCTTTCACCGAGGCAATAGCCGAGATCGTCGTCACGGTGAACGAATAAAACGGCGCCAAACGTCTCTCGTCAGGCCGTGCTCTCTCCAATAATTCGCTTTCACCGAGGCAATAGCCGAGATCGTGGTCACGGTGAACGAATAAAACGGCGCCGAACGTCTCTCGTCAGGCCGTGCTCTCTCCAATAATTCGCTTTCACCGATGCAATAGCCGAGATCGTGGTCACGGTGAACGAATAAAACCGCGCCGAACGTCTCTCGTCAGGCCGTGCTCTCTGCAATAATTCGCTTTCACCGAGGCAATAGCCGAGATCGTGGTCACGGTGAACGAATAAAACGGCGCCGAACGTCTCTCGTCAGGCCGTGCTCTCTCCAATAATTCGCTTTCACCGAGGCAATAGCCGAGATCGTGGTCACGGTGAACGAATAAAACGGCGCCGAACGTCTCTCGTCAGGCCGTGCTCTCTCCAATAATTCGCTTTCACCGAGGCAATAGCCGAGATCGTGGTCACGGTGAACGAATAAAACGGCGCCGAACGTCTCTCGTCAGGCCGTGCTCTCTCCAATAATTCGCTTTCA
Organism: Ixodes scapularis; assembly: GCF_016920785.2. Taxonomy (NCBI): domain Eukaryota; kingdom Metazoa; phylum Arthropoda; class Arachnida; order Ixodida; family Ixodidae; genus Ixodes; species Ixodes scapularis. The sequence continues at coordinate 146,477 of NW_024610433.1, forward strand.
CCGAGGCAATAGCCGAGATCGTGGTCACGGTGAACGAATAAAACGGCGCCAAACGTCCTCGTCAGGCCGTGCTCTCTCCAATAATTCGCTTTCACCGAGGCAATAGCCGAGATCGAGGTCACGGTGAACGAATAAAACGGCGCCAAACGTCCTCGTCAGGCCGTGCTCTCTCCAATAATTCGCTTTCACCGAGGCAATAGCCGAGATCGTGGTCACGGTGAACGAATAAAACGGCGCCAAACGTCTCTCGTCAGGCCGTGCTCTCTCCAATAATTCGCTTTCACCGAGGCAATAGCCGAGATCGTGGTCACGGTGAACGAATAAAACGGCGCCAAACGTCTCTCGTCAGGCCGTGCTCTCTCCAATAATTCGCTTTCACCGAGGCAATAGCCGAGATCGTGGTCACGGTGAACGAATAAAACGGCGCCAAACGTCTCTCGTCAGGCCGTGCTCTCTCCAATAATTCGCTTTCACCGAGGCAATAGCCGAGATCGTGGTCACGGTGAACGAATAAAACGGCGCCAAACGTCTCTCGTCAGGCCGTGCTCTCTCCAATAATTCGCTTTCACCGAGGCAATAGCCGAGATCGTGGTCACGGTGAACGAATAAAACGGCGCCAAACGTCTCTCGTCAGGCCGTGCTCTCTCCAATAATTCGCTTTCACCGAGGCAATAGCCGAGATCGTGGTCACGGTGAACGAATAAAACGGCGCCAAACGTCCTCGTCAGGCCGTGCTCTCTCCAATAATTCGCTTTCACCGAGGCAATAGCCGAGATCGTGGTCACGGTGAACGAATAAAACGGCGCCAAACGTCTCTCGTCAGGCCGTGCTCTCTCCAATAATTCGCTTTCACCGAGGCAATAGCCGAGATCGTGGTCACGGTGAACGAATAAAACGGCGCCAAACGTCTCTCGTCAGGCCGTGCTCTCTCCAATAATTCGCTTTCACCGAGGCAATAGCCGAGATCGTGGTCGCGATGAACGAATAAAACGGCGCCAAACGTCTCTCGTCAGGCCGTGCTCTCTCCAATAATTCGCTTTCACCGAGGCAATAGCCGAGATCGTGGTCACGGTGAACGAATAAAACGGCGCCAAACGTCTCTCGTCAGGCCGTGCTCTCTCCAATAATTCGCTTTCACCGAGGCAATAGCCGAGATCGTGGTCACGGTGAACGAATAAAACGGCGCCAAACGTCTCTCGTCAGGCCGTGCTCTCTCCAATAATTCGCTTTCACCGAGGCAATAGCCGAGATCGTGGTCACGGTGAACGAATAAAACGGCGCCAAACGTCTCTCGTCAGGCCGTGCTCTCTCCAATAATTCGCTTTCACCGGTGCAATAGCCGAGATCGTGGTCACGGTGAACGAATAAAACGGCGCCAAACGTCTCTCGTCAGGCCGTGCTCTCTCCAATAATTCGCTTTCACCGAGGCAATAGCCGAGATCGTGGTCACGGTGAACGAATAAAACGGCGCCAAACGTCCTCGTCAGGCCGTGCTCTCTCCAATAATTCGCTTTCACCGAGGCAATAGCCGAGATCGTGGTCACGGTGAACGAATAAAACGGCGCCAAACGTCCTCGTCAGGCCGTGCTCTCTCCAATAATTCGCTTTCACCGAGGCAATAGCCGAGATCGTGGTCACGGTGAACGAATAAAACGGCGCCAAACGTCCTCGTCAGGCCGTGCTCTCTCCAATAATTCGCTTTCACCGAGGCAATAGCCGAGATCGTGGTCACGGTGAACGAATAAAACGGCGCCAAACGTCTCTCGTCAGGCCGTGCTCTCTCCAATAATTCGCTTTCACCGAGGCAATAGCCGAGATCGTGGTCACGGTGAACGAATAAAACGGCGCCAAACGTCTCTCGTCAGGCCGTGCTCTCTCCAATAATTCGCTTTCACCGAGGCAATAGCCGAGATCGTGGTCACGGTGAACGAATAAAACGGCGCCAAACGTCTCTCGTCAGGCCGTGCTCTCTCCAATAATTCGCTTTCACCGAGGCAATAGCCGAGATCGTGGTCACGGTGAACGAATAAAACGGCGCCAAACGTCTCTCGTCAGGCCGTGCTCTCTCCAATATTTCGCTTTCACCGAGGCAATAGCCGAGATCGTGGTCACGGTGAACGAATAAAACGGCGCCAAACGTCCTCGTCAGGCCGTGCTCTCTCCAATAATTCGCTTTCACCGAGGCAATAGCCGAGATCGTGGTCACGGTGAACGAATAAAACGGCGCCAAACGTCCTCGTCAGGCCGTGCTCTCTCCAATAATTCGCTTTCACCGAGGCAATAGCCGAGATCGTGGTCACGGTGAACGAATAAAACGGCGCCAAACGTCTCTCGTCAGGCCGTGCTCTCTCCAATAATTCGCTTTCACCGAGGCAATAGCCGAGATCGTGGTCACGGTGAACGAATAAAACGGCGCCAAACGTCTCTCGTCAGGCCGTGCTCTCTCCAATAATTCGCTTTCACCGAGGCAATAGCCGAGATCGTGGTCACGGTGAACGAATAAAACGGCGCCAAACGTCTCTCGTCAGGCCGTGCTCTCTCCAATAATTCGCTTTCACCGAGGCAATAGCCGAGATCGTGGTCACGGTGAACGAATAAAACGGCGCCAAACGTCTCTCGTCAGGCCGTGCTCTCTCCAATAATTCGCTTTCACCGAGGCAATAGGCGAGATCGTGGTCACGGTGAACGAATAAAACGGCGCCAAACGTCTCTCGTCAGGCCGTGCTCTCTCCAATAATTCGCTTTCACCGAGGCAATAGCCGAGATCGTGGTCACGGTGAACGAATAAAACGGCGCCAAACGTCTCTCGTCAGACCGTGCTCTCTCCAATAATTCGCTTTCACCGAGGCAATAGCCGAGATCGTGGTCACGGTGAACGAATAAAACGGCGCCAAACGTCTCTCGTCAGGCCGTGCTCTCTCCAATAATTCGCTTTCACCGAGGCAATAGCCGAGATCGTGGTCACGGTGAACGAATAAAACGGCGCCAAACGTCTCTCGTCAGGCCGTGCTCTCTCCAATAATTCGCTTTCACCGAGGCAATAGGCGAGATCGTGGTCACGGTGAACGAATAAAACGGCGCCAAACCTCTCTCGTCACGCCGTGCTCTCTCCAATAATTCGCTTTCACCGAGGCAATAGCCGAGATCGTGGTCACGGTGAACGAATAAAACGGCGCCAAACGTCTCTCGTCAGGCCGTGCTCTCTCCAATAATTCGCTTTCACCGAGGCAATAGCCGAGATCGTGGTCACGGTGAACGAATAAAACGGCGCCAAACGTCCTCGTCAGGCCGTGCTCTCTCCAATAATTCGCTTTCACCGAGGCAATAGCCGAGATCGTGGTCACGGTGAACGAATAAAACGGCGCCAAACGTCCTCGTCAGGCCGTGCTCTCTCCAATAATTCGCTTTCACCGAGGCAATAGCCGAGATCGTGGTCACGGTGAACGAATAAAACGGCGCCAAACGTCTCTCGTCAGGCCGTGCTCTCTCCAATAATTCGCTTTCACCGAGGCAATAGCCGAGATCGTGGTCACGGTGAACGAATAAAACGGCGCCAAACGTCTCTCGTCAGGCCGTGCTCTCTCCAATAATTCGCTTTCACCGAGGCAATAGCCGAGATCGTGGTCACGGTGAACGAATAAAACGACGCCAAACGTCTCTCGTCAGGCCGTGCTCTCTCCAATAATTCGCTTTCACCGAGGCAATAGCCGAGATCGTGGTCACGGTGAACGAATAAAACGGCGCCAAACGTCCTCGTCAGGCCGTGCTCTCTCCAATAATTCGCTTTCACCGAGGCAATAGCCGAGATCGTCGTCACGGTGAACGAATAAAACGGCGCCAAACGTCTCTCGTCAGGCCGTGCTCTCTCCAATAATTCGCTTTCACCGAGGCAATAGCCGAGATCGTGGTCACGGTGAACGAATAAAACGGCGCCAAACGTCTCTCGTCAGGCCGTGCTCTCTCCAATATTTCGCTTTCACCGAGGCAATAGCCGAGATCGTGGTCACGATGAACGAATAAAACGGCGCCAAACGTCTCTCGTCAGGCCGTGCTCTCTCCAATAATTCGCTTTCACCGAGGCAATACCCGAGATCGTGGTCACGGTGAACGAATAAAACGGCGCCAAACGTCTCTCGTCAAGCCGTGCTCTCTCCAATAATTCGCTTTCACCGAGGCAATAGCCGAGATCGTGGTCACGGTGAACGAATAAAACGGCGCCAAACGTCTCTCGTCAGGCCGTGCTCTCTCCAATAATTCGCTTTCACCGAGGCAATAGCCGAGATCGTGGTCACGGTGAACGAATAAAACGGCGCCAAACGTCTCTCGTCAGGCCGTGCTCTCTCCAATAATTCGCTTTCACCGAGGCAATAGCCGAGATCGTGGTCACGGTGAACGAATAAAACGGCGCCAAACGTCTCTCGTCAGGCCGTGCTCTCTCCAATAATTCGCTTTCACCGAGGCAATAGCCGAGATCGTGGTCACGGTGAACGAATAAAACGGCGCCAAACGTCTCTCGTCAGGCCGCGCTCTCTCCAATAATTCGCTTTCACCGAGGCAATAGCCGAGATCGTGGTCACGGTGAACGAATAAAACGGCGCCAAACGTCTCTCGTCAGGCCGTGCTCTCTCCAATAATTCGCTTTCACCGAGGCAATAGCCGAGATCGTGGTCACGGTGAACGAATAAAACGGCGCCAAACGTCTCTCGTCAGGCCGTGCTCTCTCCAATAATCCGCTTTCACCGAGGCAATAGCCGAGATCGTGGTCACGGTGAACGAATAAAACGGCGCCGAACGTCTCTCGTCAGGCCGTGCTCTCTCCAATAATTCGCTTTCACCGAGGCAATAGCCGAGATCGTGGTCACGGTGAACGAATAAAACGGCGCCGAACGTCTCTCGTCAGGCCGTGCTCTCTCCAATAATTCGCTTTCACCGAGGCAATAGCCGAGATCGTGGTCACGGTGAACGAATAAAACGGCGCCGAACGTCTCTCGTCAGGCCGTGCTCTCTCCAATAATTCGCTTTCACCGAGGCAATAGCCGAGATCGTGGTCACGGTGAACGAATAAAACGGCGCCGAACGTCTCTCGTCAGGCCGTGCTCTCTCCAATAATTCGCTTTCACCGAGGCAATAGCCGAGATCGTGGTCACGGTGAACGAATAAAACGGCGCCGAACGTCTCTCGTCAGGCCGTGCTCTCTCCAATAATTCGCTTTCACCGAGGCAATAGCCGAGATCGTGGTCACGGTGAACGAATAAAACGGCGTCGAACGTCTCTCGTCAGGCCGTGCTCTCTCCAATAATTCGCTTTCACCGAGGCAATAGCCGAGATCGTGGTCACGGTGAACGAATAAAACGGCGCCGAACGTCTCTCGTCAGGCCGTGCTCTCTCCAATAATTCGCTTTCACCGAGGCAATAGCCGAGATCGTGGTCACGGTGAACGAATAAAACGGCGCCAAACGTCTCTCGTCAGGCCGTGCTCTCTCCAATAATTCGCTTTCACCGAGGCAATAGCCGAGATCGTGGTCACGGTGAACGAATAAAACGGCGCCGAACGTCTCTCGTCAGGCCGTGCTCTCTCCAATAATTCGCTTTCACCGAGGCAATAGCCGAGATCGTGGTCACGGTGAACGAATAAAACGGCGCCGAACGTCTCTCGTCAGGCCGTGCTCTCTCCAATAATTCGATTTCACCGAGGCAATAGCCGAGATCGTGGTCACGGTGAACGAATAAAACGGCGCCAAACGTCTCTCGTCAGGCCGTGCTCTATCCAATAATTCGCTTTCACCGAGTCAATAGCCGAGATCGTGGTCACGGTGAACGAATAAAACGGCGCCGAACGTCTCTCGTCAGGCCGTGCTCTCTCCAATAATTCGCTTTCACCGATGCAATAGCCGAGATCGTGGTCACGGTGAACGAATAAAACGGCGCCGAACGTCTCTCGTCAGGCCGTGCTCTCTCCAATAATTCGCTTTCACCGAGGCAATAGCCGAGATCGTGGTCACGGTGAACGAATAAAACCGCGCCGAACGTCTCTCGTCAGGCCGTGCTCTCTCCAATATTTCGCTTTCACCGAGGCAATAGCCGAGATCGTGGTCACGGTGAACGAATAAAACCGCGCCAAACGTCTCTCGTCAGGCCGTGCTCTCTCCAATAATTCGCTTTCACCGAGGCAATAGCCGAGATCGTGGTCACGGTGAACGAATAAAACGGCGCCGAACGTCTCTCGTCAGGCCGTGCTCTCTCCAATAATTCGCTTTCGCCGATGCAATAGCCGAGATCGTGGTCACGGTGAACGAATAAAACCGCGCCGAACGTCTCTCGTCAGGCCGTGCTCTCTGCAATAATTCGCTTTCACCGAGGCAATAGCCGAGATCGTGGTCACGGTATCACGGTGAACGAATAAAACCGCACCGAACGTCTCTCGTCAGGCCGTGCTCTCTCCAATAATTCGCTTTCACCGAGGCAATACGCGAGATCGTGGTCACGGTGAACGAATAAAACCGCGCCGAACGTCTCTCGTCAGGCCGTGCTCTCTCCAATAATTCGCTTTCACCGAGGCAATAGGCGAGATCGTGGTCACGGTGAACGAATAAAACCGCGCCAAACGTCTCTCGTCAGGCCGTGCTCTCTCCAATAATTCGCTTTCACCGAGGCAATAGGCGAGATCGTGGTCACGGTGAACGAATAAAACCGCGCCGAACTTCTCTCGTCAGGCCGTGCTCTCTCCAATAATTCGCTTTCACCGAGGCAATAGGCGAGATCGTGGTCACGGTGAACGAATAAAACCGCGCCAAACGTCTCTCATCAGGCCGTGCTCTCTCCAATAATTCGCTTTCACCGAGGCATTAGGCGAGATCGTGGTCACGGTGAACGAATAAAACCGCGCCAAACGTCTCTCGTCAGGCCGTGCTCTCTCCAATAATTCGCTTTCACCGAGGCAATAGGCGAGATCGTGGTCACGGTGAACGAATAAAACCGCGCCGAACGTCTCTCGTCAGGCCGTGCTTACTCCAATAATTCGCTTTCACCGAGGCAATAGGCGAGATCGTGGTCACGGTGAACGAATAAAACCGCGCCAAACGTCTCTCGTCAGGCCGTGCTCTCTCCAATAATTCGCTTTCACCGAGGCAATAGGCGAGATCGTGGTCACGGTGAACGAATAAAACGGCGCCAAACGTCTCTCGTCAGGCCGTGCTCTCTCCAATAATTCGCTTTCACCGAGGCAATAGCCAAGATCGTGGTCACGGTGAACGAATAAAACCGCGCCAAACGTCTCTCGTCAGGCCGTGCTCTCTCCAATAATTCGCTTTCACCGAGGCAATAGGCGAGATCGTGGTCACGGTGAACGAATAAAACCGCGCCAAACGTCTCTCGTCAGGCCGTGCTCTCTCCAATAATTCGCTTTCACCGAGGCAATAGGCGAGATCGTGGTCACGGTGAACGAACAAAACCGCGCCAAACGTCTCTCGTCAGGCCGTGCTCTCTCCAATAATTCGCTTTCACCGAGGCAATAGGCGAGATCGTGGTCACGGTGAACGAATAAAACCGCGCCAAACGTCTCTCGTCAGGCCGTGCTCTCTCCAATAATTCGCTTTCACCGAGGCAATAGGCGAGATCGTGGTCACGGTGAACGAATAAAACCGCGCCAAACGTCTCTCGTCAGGCCGTGCTCTCTCCAATAATTCGCTTTCACCGAGGCAATAGGCGAGATCGTGGTCACGGTGAACGAATAAAACCGCGCCGAACTTCTCTCGTCAGGCCGTGCTCTCTCCAATAATTCGCTTTCACCGAGGCAATAGGCGAGATCGTGGTCACGGTGAACGAATAAAACCGCGCCAAACGTCTCTCATCAGGCCGTGCTCTCTCCAATAATTCGCTTTCACCGAGGCAATAGGCGAGATCGTGGTCACGGTGAACGAATAAAACCGCGCCAAACGTCTCTCGTCAGGCCGTGCTCTCTCCAATAATTCGCTTTCACCGAGGCAATAGGCGAGATCGTGGTCACGGTGAACGAATAAAACCGCGCCGAACGTCTCTCGTCAGGCCGTGCTTACTCCAATAATTCGCTTTCACCGAGGCAATAGGCGAGATCGTGGTCACGGTGAACGAATAAAACCGCGCCAAACGTCTCTCGTCAGGCCGTGCTCTCTCCAATAATTCGCTTTCACCGAGGCAATAGGCGAGATCGTGGTCACGGTGAACGAATAAAACGGCGCCAAACGTCTCTCGTCAGGCCGTGCTCTCTCCAATAATTCGCTTTCACCGAGGCAATAGCCAAGATCGTGGTCACGGTGAACGAATAAAACCGCGCCAAACGTCTCTCGTCAGGCCGTGCTCTCTCCAATAATTCGCTTTCACCGAGGCAATAGGCGAGATCGTGGTCACGGTGAACGAATAAAACCGCGCCAAACGTCTCTCGTCAGGCCGTGCTCTCTCCAATAATTCGCTTTCACCGAGGCAATAGGCGAGATCGTGGTCACGGTGAACGAACAAAACCGCGCCAAACGTCTCTCGTCAGGCCGTGCTCTCTCCAATAATTCGCTTTCACCGAGGCAATAGGCGAGATCGTGGTCACGGTGAACGAATAAAACCGCGCCAAACGTCTCTCGTCAGGCCGTGCTCTCTCCAATAATTCGCTTTCACCGAGGCAATAGGCGAGATCGTGGTCACGGTGAACGAATAAAACCGCGCCAAACGTCTCTCGTCAGGCCGTGCTCTCTCCAATAATTCGCTTTCACCGAGTCAATAGCCGAGATCGTGGTCACGGTGAACGAATAAAACCGCGCCAAACGTCTCTCGTCAGGCCGTGCTCTCTCCAATAATTCGCTTTCACCGAGGCAATAGGCGAGATCGTGGTCACGGTGAACGAATAAAACGGCGCCAAACGTCTCTCGTCAGGCCGTGCTCTCTCCAATAATTCGCTTTCACCGAGGCAATAGCCGAGATCGTGGTCACGGTGAACGAATAAAACCGCGCCAAACGTCTCTCGTCAGGCCGTGCTCTCTCCAATAATTCGCTTTCACCGAGGCAATAGGCGAGATCGTGGTCACGGTGAACGAATAAAACGGCGCCAAACGTCTCTCGTCAGGCCGTGCTCTCTCCAATAATTCGCTTTCACCGAGGCAATAGGCGAGATCGTGGTCACGGTGAACGAATAAAACGGCGCCAAACGTCTCTCGTCAGGCCGTGCTCTCTCCAATAACTCGCTTTCACCGAGGCAATAGGCGAGATCGTGGTCACGGTGAACGAATAAAACCGCGCCAAACGTCTCTCGTCAGGCCGTGTTCTCTCCAATAATTCGCTTTCACCGAGGCAATAGGCGAGATCGTGGTCACGTGAACGAATAAAACGGCGCCAAACGTCTCTCGTCAGGCCGTGCTCTCTCCAATAATTCGCTTTCACCGAGGCAATAGGCGAGATCGTGGTCACGGTGAACGAATAAAACCGCACCAAACGTCTCTCGTCAGGCCGTGCTCTCTCCAATAATTCGCTTTCACCGAGGCAATAGGCGAGATCGTGGTCACGGTGAACGAGTAAAACGGCGCCAAACGTCTCTCGTCAGGCCGTGCTCTCTCCAATAATTCGCTTTCACCGAGGCAATAGGCGAGATCGTGGTCACGGTGAACGAATAAAACGGCGCCAAACGTCTCTCGTCAGGCCGTGCTCTCTCCAATAATTCGCTTTCACCGAGGCAATAGGCGAGATCGTGGTCACGGTGAACGAATAAAACGGCGCCGAACGTCTCTCGTCAGGCCGTGCTCTCTCCAATAATTCGCTTTCACCGAGGCAATAGGCGAGATCGTGGTCACGGTGAACGAATAAAACGGCGCCAAACGTCTCTCGTCAGGCCGTGCTCTCTCCAATAATTCGCTTTCACCGAGGCAATAGGCGAGATCGTGGTCACGGTGAACGAATAAAACCGCGCCAAACGTCTCTCGTCAGGCCGTGCTCTCTCCAATAATTCGCTTTCACCGAGGCAATAGGCGAGATTGTGGTCACGGTGAACGTATAAAACCGCGCCAAACGTCTCTCGTCAGGCCGTGCTCTCTCCAATAATTCGCTTTCACCGAGGCAATAGGCGAGATCGTGGTCACGGTGAACGAATAAAACCGCGCCGAACGTCTCTCGTCAGGCCGTGCTCTCTCCAATAATTCGCTTTCACCGAGGCAATAGGCGAGATCGTGGTCACGGTGAACGAATAAAACGGCGCCAAACGTCTCTCGTCAGGCCGTGCTCTCTCCAATAATTCGCTTTCACCGAGGCAATAGGCGAGATCGTGGTCACGGGGAACGAATAAAACCGCGCCGAACGTCTCTCGTCAGGCCGTGCTCTCTCCAATAATTCGCTTTCACCGAGGCAATAGGCGAGATCGTGGTCACGGTGAACGAATAAAACCGCGCCAAACGTCTCTCGTCAGGCCGTGCTCTCTCCAATAATTCGCTTTCACCGAGGCAATAGGCGAGATCGTGGTCACGGTGAACGAATAAAACCGCGCCGAACGTCTCTCGTCAGGCCGTGCTTACTCCAATAATTCGCTTTCACCGAGGCAATAGGCGAGATCGTGGTCACGGTGAACGAATAAAACCGCGCCAAACGTCTCTCGTCAGGCCGTGCTCTCTCCAATAATTCGCTTTCACCGAGGCAATAGGCGAGATCGTGGTCACGGTGAACGAATAAAACGGCGCCAAACGTCTCTCGTCAGGCCGTGCTCTCTCCAATAATTCGCTTTCACCGAGGCAATAGGCGAGATCGTGGTCACGGTGAACGAATAAAAACCGCGCCAAACGTCTCTCGTCAGGCCGTGCTCTCTCCAATAATTCGCTTTCACCGAGGCAATAGGCGAGATCGTGGTCACGGTGAACGAATAAAACCGCGCCAAACGTCTCTCGTCAGGCCGTGCTCTCTCCAATAATTCGCTTTCACCGAGGCAATAGGCGAGATCGTGGTCACGGTGAACGAATAAAACCGCGCCAAACGTCTCTCGTCAGGCCGTGCTCTCTCCAATAATTCGCTTTCACCGAGGCAATAGGCGAGATCGTGGTCACGGTGAACGAATAAAACGGCGCCAAACGTCTCTCGTCAGGCCGTGCTCTCTACAATAATTCGATTTCACCGAGGCAATAGGCGAGATCGTGGTCACGGTGAACGAATAAAACCGCGCCGAACGTCTCTCGTCAGGCCGCGCTCTCTCCAATAATTCGCTTTCACCGAGGCAATAGGCGAGATCGTGGTCACGGTGAACGAATAAAACGGCGCCAAACGTCTCTCGTCAGGCCGTGCTCTCTCCAATAATTCGCTTTCACCGAGGCAATAGGCGAGATCGTGGTCACGGTGAACGAATAAAACCGCGCCAAACGTCTCTCGTCAGGCCGTGCTCTCTCCAATAATTCGCTTTCACCGAGGCAATAGGCGAGATCGTGGTCACGGTGAATGAATAAAACCGCGCCAAACGTCTCTCGTCAGGCCGTGCTCTCTCCAATAATTCGCTTTCACCGAGGCAATAGGCGAGATCGTGGTCACGGTGAACGAATAAAACCGCGCCAAACGTCTCTCGTCAGGCCGTGCTCTCTCCAATAATTCGCTTTCACCGAGGCAATAGGCGAGATCGTGGTCACGGTGAACGAATAAAACCGCGCCAAACGTCTCTCGTCAGGCCGTGCTCTTTCCAATAATTCGCTTTCACCGAGGCAATAGGCGAGATCGTGGTCACGGTGAACGAATAAAACGGCGCCAAACGTCTCTCGTCAGGCCGTGCTCTCTCCAATAATTCGCTTTCACCGAGGCAATAGGCGAGATCGTGGTCACGGTGAACGAATAAAACCGCGCCGAACGTCTCTCGTCAGGCCGTGCTCTCTCCAATAATTCGCTTTCACCGAGGCAATAGGCGAGATCGTGGTCACGGTGAACGAATAAAACCGCGCCAAACGTCTCTCGTCAGGCCGTGCTCTCTCCAATAATTCGCTTTCACCGAGGCAATAGGCGAGATCGTGGTCACGGTGAACGAATAAAAACGGCGCCAAACGTCTCTCGTCAGGCCGTGCTCTCTCCAATAATTCGCTTTCACCGAGGCAATAGGCGAGATCGTGGTCACGGTGAACGAATAAAACCGCGCCAAACGTCTCTCGTCAGGCCGTGCTCTCTCCGATAATTCGCTTTCACCGAGGCAATAGGCGAGATCGTGGTCACGGTGAACGAATAAAACCGCGCCAAACGTCTCTCGTCAGGCCGTGCTCTCTCTAATAATTCGCTTTCACCGAGGCAATAGGCGAGATCGTGGTCACGGTGAACGAATAAAACCGCGCCGAACGTCTCTCGTCAGGCCGTGCTTACTCCAATAATTCGCTTTCACCGAGGCAATAGGCGAGATCGTGGTCACGGTGAACGAATAAAACCGCGCCAAACGTCTCTCGTCAGGCCGTGCTCTCTCCAATAATTCGCTTTCACCGAGGCAATAGGCGAGATCGTGGTCACGGTGAACGAATAAAACGGCGCCAAACGTTTCTCGTCAGGCCGTGCTCTCTCCAATAATTCGCTTTCACCGAGGCAACAGCCGAGATCGTGGTCACGGTGAACGAATAAAACCGCGCCAAACGTCTCTCGTCAGGCCGTGCTCTCTCCAATAATTCGCTTTCACCGAGGCAATAGGCGAGATAGTGGTCACGGTGAACGAATAAAACCGCGCCAAACGTCTCTCGTCAGGCCGTGCTCTCTCCAATAATTCGCTTTCACCGAGGCAATAGGCGAGATCGTGGTCACGGTGAACGAATAAAACCGCGCCAAACGTCTCTCGTCAGGCCGTGCTCTCTCCAATAATTCGCTTTCACCGAGGCAATAGGCGAGATCGTGGTCACGGTGAACGAATAAAACCGCGCCAAACGTCTCTCGTCAGGCCGTGCTATCTCCAACAATTCGCTTTCACCGAGGCAATAGGCGAGATCGTGGTCACGGTGAACGAATAAAACCGCGCCAAACGTCTCTCGTCAGGCCGTGCTCTCTCCAATAATTCGCTTTCACCGAGGCAATAGGCGAGATCGTGGTCACGGTGAACGAATAAAACCGCGCCAAACGTCTCTCGTCAGGCCGTGCTCTCTCCAATAATTCGCTTTCACCGAGGCAATAGGCGAGATCGTGGTCACGGTGAACGAATAAAACCGCGCCAAACGTCTCCCGTCAGGCCGTGCTCTCTCCAATAATTCGCTTTCACCGAGGAAATAGGCGAGATCGTGGTCACGGTGAACGAATAAAACCGCGCCAAACGTCTCTCGTCAGGCCGTGCTCTCTCCAATAATTCGCTTTCACCGAGGCAATAGGCGAGATCGTGGTCACGGTGAACGAATAAAACCGCGCCGAACGTCTCTCGTCAGGCCGTGCTTACTCCAATAATTCGCTTTCACCGAGGCAATAGGCGAGATCGTGGTCACGGTGAACGAATAAAACCGCGCCAAACGTCTCTCGTCAGGCCGTGCTCTCTCCAATAATTCGCTTTCACCGAGGCAATAGGCGAGATCGTGGTCACGGTGAACGAATAAAACCGCACCGAACGTCTCTCGTCAGGCCGTGCTCTCTCCAATAATTCGCTTTCACCGAGGCAATAGGCGAGATCGTGGTCACGGTGAACGAATAAAACCGCGCCGAACGTCTCTCGTCAGGCCGTGCTCTCTCCAATAATTCGCTTTCACCGAGGCAATAGGCGAGATCGTGGTCACGGTGAATGAGTAAAACCGCGCCAAACGTCTCTCGTCAGGCCGTGCTCTCTCCAATAATTCGCTTTCACCGAGGCAATAGGCGAGATCGTGGTCACGGTGAACGAATAAAACCGCGCCGAACTTCTCTCGTCAGGCCGTGCTCTCTCCAATAATTCGCTTTCACCGAGGCAATAGGCGAGATCGTGGTCACGGTGAACGAATAAAACCGCGCCAAACGTCTCTCATCAGGCCGTGCTCTCTCCAATAGTTCGCTTTCACCGAGGCAATAGGCGAGATCGTGGTCACGGTGAACGAATAAAACCGCGCCAAACGTCTCTCGTCAGGCCGTGCTCTCTCCAATAATTCGCTTTCACCGAGGCAATAGGCGAGATCGTGGTCACAGTGAACGAATAAAACCGCGCCGAACGTCTCTCGTCAGGCCGTGCTTACTCCAATAATTCGCTTTCACCGAGGCAATAGGCGAGATCGTGGTCACGGTGAACGAATAAAACCGCGCCAAACGTCTCTCGTCAGGCCGTGCTCTCTCCAATAATTCGCTTTCACCGAGGCAATAGGCGAGATCGTGGTCACGGTAAACAAATAAAACGGCGCCAAACGTCTCTCGTCAGGCCGTGCTCTCTCCAATAATTCGCTTTCACCGAGGCAATAGCCGAGATCGTGGTCACGGTGAACGAATAAAACCGCGCCAAACGTCTCTCGTCAGGCCGTGCTCTCTCCAATAATTCGCTTTCACCGAGGCAATAGGCGAGATCGTGGTCACGGTGAACGAATAAAACCGCGCCAAACGTCTCTCGTCAGGCCGTGCTCTCTCCAATAATTCGCTTTCACCGAGTCAATAGCCGAGATCGTGGTCACGGTGAACGAATAAAACCGCGCCAAACGTCTCTCGTCAGGCCGTGCTCTCTCCAATAATTCGCTTTCACCGAGGCAATAGGCGAGATCGTGGTCACGGTGAACGAATAAAACGGCGCCAAACGTCTCTCGTCAGGCCGTGCTCTCTCCAATAATTCGCTTTCACCGAGGCAATAGCCGAGATCGTGGTCACGGTGAACGAATAAAACCGCGCCAAACGTCTCTCGTCAGGCCGTGCTCTCTCCAATAATTCGCTTTCACCGAGGCAATAGGCGAGATCGTGGTCACGGTGAACGAATAAAACGGCGCCAAACGTCTCTCGTCAGGCCGTGCTCTCTCCAATAATTCGCTTTCACCGAGGCAATAGGCGAGATCGTGGTCACGGTGAACGAATAAAACGGCGCCAAACGTCTCTCGTCAGGCCGTGCTCTCTCCAATAACTCGCTTTCACCGAGGCAATAGGCGAGATCGTGGTCACGGTGAACGAATAAAACCGCGCCAAACGTCTCTCGTCAGGCCGTGTTCTCTCCAATAATTCGCTTTCACCGAGGCAATAGGCGAGATCGTGGTCACGTGAACGAATAAAACGGCGCCAAACGTCTCTCGTCAGGCCGTGCTCTCTCCAATAATTCGCTTTCACCGAGGCAATAGGCGAGATCGTGGTCACGGTGAACGAATAAAACCGCACCAAACGTCTCTCGTCAGGCCGTGCTCTCTCCAATAATTCGCTTTCACCGAGGCAGTAGGCGAGATCGTGGTCACGGTGAACGAGTAAAACGGCGCCAAACGTCTCTCGTCAGGCCGTGCTCTCTCCAATAATTCGCTTTCACCGAGGCAATAGGCGAGATCGTGGTCACGGTGAATGAATAAAACGGCGCCAAACGTCTCTCGTCAGGCCGTGCTCTCTCCAATAATTCGCTTTCACCGAGGCAATAGGCGAGATCGTGGTCACGGTGAACGAATAAAACGGCGCCGAACGTCTCTCGTCAGGCCGTGCTCTCTCCAATAATTCGCTTTCACCGAGGCAATAGGCGAGATCGTGGTCACGGTGAACGAATAAAACGGCGCCAAACGTCTCTCGTCAGGCCGTGCTCTCTCCAATAATTCGCTTTCACCGAGGCAATAGGCGAGATCGTGGTCACGGTGAACGAATAAAACCGCGCCAAACGTCTCTCGTCAGGCCGTGCTCTCTCCAATAATTCGCTTTCACCGAGGCAATAGGCGAGATTGTGGTCACGGTGAACGAATAAAACCGCGCCAAACGTCTCTCGTCAGGCCGTGCTCTCTCCAATAATTCGCTTTCACCGAGGCAATAGGCGAGATCGTGGTCACGGTGAACGAATAAAACCGCGCCGAACGTCTCTCGTCAGGCCGTGCTCTCTCCAATAATTCGCTTTCACCGAGGCAATAGGCGAGATCGTGGTCACGGTGAACGAATAAAACGGCGCCAAACGTCTCTCGTCAGGCCGTGCTCTCTCCAATAATTCGCTTTCACCGAGGCAATAGGCGAGATCGTGGTCACGGGGAACGAATAAAACCGCGCCGAACGTCTCTCGTCAGGCCGTGCTCTCTCCAATAATTCGCTTTCACCGAGGCAATAGGCGAGATCGTGGTCACGGTGAACGAATAAAACCGCGCCAAACGTCTCTCGTCAGGCCGTGCTCTCTCCAATAATTCGCTTTCACCGAGGCAATAGGCGAGATCGTGGTCACGGTGAACGAATAAAACCGCGCCGAACGTCTCTCGTCAGGCCGTGCTTACTCCAATAATTCGCTTTCACCGAGGCAATAGGCGAGATCGTGGTCACGGTGAACGAATAAAACCGCGCCAAACGTCTCTCGTCAGGCCGTGCTCTCTCCAATAATTCGCTTTCACCGAGGCAATAGGCGAGATCGTGGTCACGGTGAACGAATAAAACGGCGCCAAACGTCTCTCGTCAGGCCGTGCTCTCTCCAATAATTCGCTTTCACCGAGGCAATAGGCGAGATCGTGGTCACGGTGAACGAATAAAAACCGCGCCAAACGTCTCTCGTCAGGCCGTGCTCTCTCCAATAATTCGCTTTCACCGAGGCAATAGGCGAGATCGTGGTCACGGTGAACGAATAAAACCGCGCCAAACGTCTCTCGTCAGGCCGTGCTCTCTCCAATAATTCGCTTTCACCGAGGCAATAGGCGAGATCGTGGTCACGGTGAACGAATAAAACCGCGCCAAACGTCCTCGTCAGGCCGTGCTCTCTCCAATAATTCGCTTTCACCGAGGCAAAAGGCGAGATCGTGGTCACGTGTGAACGAATAAAACGGCGCCAAACGTCTCTCGTCAGGCCGTGCTCTCTACAATAATTCGCTTTCACCGAGGCAATAGGCGAGATCGTGGTCACGGTGAACGAATAAAACCGCGCCGAACGTCTCTCGTCAGGCCGCGCTCTCTCCAATAATTCGCTTTCACCGAGGCAATAGGCGAGATCGTGGTCACGGTGAACGAATAAAACGGCGCCAAACGTCTCTCGTCAGGCCGTGCTCTCTCCAATAATTCGCTTTCACCGAGGCAATAGGCGAGATCGTGGTCACGGTGAACGAATAAAACCGCGCCAAACGTCTCTCGTCAGGCCGTGCTCTCTCCAATAATTCGCTTTCACCGAGGCAATAGGCGAGATCGTGGTCACGGTGAATGAATAAAACCGCGCCAAACGTCTCTCGTCAGGCCGTGCTCTCTCCAATAATTCGCTTTCACCGAGGCAATAGGCGAGATCGTGGTCACGGTGAACGAATAAAACCGCGCCAAACGTCTATCGTCAGGCCGTGCTCTCTCCAATAATTCGCTTTCACCGAGGCAATAGGCGAGATCGTGGTCACGGTGAACGAATAAAACCGCGCCAAACGTCTCTCGTCAGGCCGTGCTTTTTCCAATAATTCGCTTTCACCGAGGCAATAGGCGAGATCGTGGTCACGGTGAACGAATAAAACGGCGCCAAACGTCTCTCGTCAGGCCGTGCTCTCTCCAATAATTCGCTTTCACCGAGGCAATAGGCGAGATCGTG
This sequence comes from Ixodes scapularis, assembly GCF_016920785.2. Classification (NCBI taxonomy): domain Eukaryota; kingdom Metazoa; phylum Arthropoda; class Arachnida; order Ixodida; family Ixodidae; genus Ixodes; species Ixodes scapularis. The sequence goes on from NW_024610433.1 coordinate 164,073, forward strand.
GCCACGGTGAACGAATAAAACCGCGCCGAACGTCTCTCGTCAGGCCGTGCTCTCTCCAATAATTCGCTTTCACCGAGGCAATAGGCGAGATCGTGGTCACGGTGAACGAATAAAACCGCGCCAAACGTCTCTCGTCAGGCCGTGCTCTCTCCAATAATTCGCTTTCACCGAGGCAATAGGCGAGATCGTGGTCACGGTGAACGAATAAAACGGCGCCAAACGTCTCTCGTCAGGCCGTGCTCTCTCCAATAATTCGCTTTCACCGAGGCAATAGGCGAGATCGTGGTCACGGTGAACGAATAAAACCGCGCCAAACGTCTCTCGTCAGGCCGTGCTCTCTCCAATAATTCGCTTTCACCGAGGCAATAGGCGAGATCGTGGTCACGGTGAACGAATAAAACCGCGCCAAACGTCTCTCGTCAGGCCGTGCTCTCTCTAATAATTCGCTTTCACCGAGGCAATAGGCGAGATCGTGGTCACGGTGAACGAATAAAACCGCGCCGAACGTCTCTCGTCAGGCCGTGCTTACTCCAATAATTCGCTTTCACCGAGGCAATAGGCGAGATCGTGGTCACGGTGAACGAATAAAACCGCGCCAAACGTCTCTCGTCAGGCCGTGCTCTCTCCAATAATTCGCTTTCACCGAGGCAATAGGCGAGATCGTGGTCACGGTGAACGAATAAAACGGCGCCAAACGTTTCTCGTCAGGCCGTGCTCTCTCCAATAATTCGCTTTCACCGAGGCAACAGCCGAGATCGTGGTCACGGTGAACGAATAAAACCGCGCCAAACGTCTCTCGTCAGGCCGTGCTCTCTCCAATAATTCGCTTTCACCGAGGCAATAGGCGAGATCGTGGTCACGGTGAACGAATAAAACCGCGCCAAACGTCTCTCGTCAGGCCGTGCTCTCTCCAATAATTCGCTTTCACCGAGGCAATAGGCGAGATCGTGGTCACGGTGAACGAATAAAACCGCGCCAAACGTCTCTCGTCAGGCCGTGCTCTCTCCAATAATTCGCTTTCACCGAGGCAATAGGCGAGATCGTGGTCACGGTGAACGAATAAAACCGCGCCAAACGTCTCTCGTCAGGCCGTGCTCTCTCCAACAATTCGCTTTCACCGAGGCAATAGGCGAGATCGTGGTCACGGTGAACGAATAAAACCGCGCCAAACGTCTCTCGTCAGGCCGTGCTCTCTCCAATAATTCGCTTTCACCGAGGCAATAGGCGAGATCGTGGTCACGGTGAACGAATAAAACCGCGCCAAACGTCTCTCGTCAGGCCGTGCTCTCTCCAATAATTCGCTTTCACCGAGGCAATAGGCGAGATCGTGGTCACGGTGAACGAATAAAACCGCGCCAAACGTCTCCCGTCAGGCCGTGCTCTCTCCAATAATTCGCTTTCACCGAGGCAATAGGCGAGATCGTGGTCACGGTGAACGAATAAAACCGCGCCAAACGTCTCTCGTCAGGCCGTGCTCTCTCCAATAATTCGCTTTCACCGAGGCAATAGGCGAGATCGTGGTCACGGTGAACGAATAAAACCGCGCCGAACGTCTCTCGTCAGGCCGTGCTTACTCCAATAATTCGCTTTCACCGAGGCAATAGGCGAGATCGTGGTCACGGTGAACGAATAAAACCGCGCCAAACGTCTCTCGTCAGGCCGTGCTCTCTCCAATAATTCGCTTTCACCGAGGCAATAGGCGAGATCGTGGTCACGGTGAACGAATAAAACCGCACCGAACGTCTCTCGTCAGGCCGTGCTCTCTCCAATAATTCGCTTTCACCGAGGCAATAGGCGAGATCGTGGTCACGGTGAACGAATAAAACCGCGCCGAACGTCTCTCGTCAGGCCGTGCTCTCTCCAATAATTCGCTTTCACCGAGGCAATAGGCGAGATCGTGGTCACGGTGAATGAGTAAAACCGCGCCAAACGTCTCTCGTCAGGCCGTGCTCTCTCCAATAATTCGCTTTCACCGAGGCAATAGGCGAGATCGTGGTCACGGTGAACGAATAAAACCGCGCCGAACTTCTCTCGTCAGGCCGTGCTCTCTCCAATAATTCGCTTTCACCGAGGCAATAGGCGAGATCGTGGTCACGGTGAACGAATAAAACCGCGCCAAACGTCTCTCATCAGGCCGTGCTCTCTCCAATAATTCGCTTTCACCGAGGCAATAGGCGAGATCGTGGTCACGGTGAACGAATAAAACCGCGCCAAACGTCTCTCGTCAGGCCGTGCTCTCTCCAATAATTCGCTTTCACCGAGGCAATAGGCGAGATCGTGGTCACAGTGAACGAATAAAACCGCGCCGAACGTCTCTCGTCAGGCCGTGCTTACTCCAATAATTCGCTTTCACCGAGGCAATAGGCGAGATCGTGGTCACGGTGAACGAATAAAACCGCGCCAAACGTCTCTCGTCAGGCCGTGCTCTCTCCAATAATTCGCTTTCACCGAGGCAATAGGCGAGATCGTGGTCACGGTAAACAAATAAAACGGCGCCAAACGTCTCTCGTCAGGCCGTGCTCTCTCCAATAATTCGCTTTCACCGAGGCAATAGCCGAGATCGTGGTCACGGTGAACGAATAAAACCGCGCCAAACGTCTCTCGTCAGGCCGTGCTCTCTCCAATAATTCGCTTTCACCGAGGCAATAGGCGAGATCGTGGTCACGGTGAACGAATAAAACCGCGCCAAACGTCTCTCGGCAGGCCGTGCTCTCTCCAATAATTCGCTTTCACCGAGGCAATAGGCGAGATCGTGGTCACGGTGAACGAATAAAACCGCGCCAAACGTCTCTCGTCAGGCCGTGCTCTCTCCAATAATTCGCTTTCACCGAGGCAATAGGCGAGATCGTGGTCACGGTGAACGAATAAAACCGCGCCAAACGTCTCTCGTCAGGCCGTGCTCTCTCCAATAATTCGCTTTCACCGAGGCAATAGGCGAGATCGTGGTCACGGTGAACGAATAAAACCGCGCCAAACGTCTCCCGTCAGGCCGTGCTCTCTCCAATAATTCGCTTTCACCGAGGCAATAGGCGAGATCGTGGTCACGGTGAACGAATAAAACCGCGCCAAACGTCTCTCGTCAGGCCGTGCTCTCTCCAATAATTCGCTTTCACCGAGGCAATAGGCGAGATCGTGGTCACGGTGAACGAATAAAACCGCGCCGAACGTCTCTCGTCAGGCCGTGCTTACTCCAATAATTCGCTTTCACCGAGGCAATAGGCGAGATCGTGGTCACGGTGAACGAATAAAACCGCGCCAAACGTCTCTCGTCAGGCCGTGCTCTCTCCAATAATTCGCTTTCACCGAGGCAATAGGCGAGATCGTGGTCACGGTGAACGAATAAAACCGCACCGAACGTCTCTCGTCAGGCCGTGCTCTCTCCAATAATTCGCTTTCACCGAGGCAATAGGCGAGATCGTGGTCACGGTGAACGAATAAAACCGCGCCGAACGTCTCTCGTCAGGCCGTGCTCTCTCCAATAATTCGCTTTCACCGAGGCAATAGGCGAGATCGTGGTCACGGTGAATGAGTAAAACCGCGCCAAACGTCTCTCGTCAGGCCGTGCTCTCTCCAATAATTCGCTTTCACCGAGGCAATAGGCGAGATCGTGGTCACGGTGAACGAATAAAACCGCGCCGAACTTCTCTCGTCAGGCCGTGCTCTCTCCAATAATTCGCTTTCACCGAGGCAATAGGCGAGATCGTGGTCACGGTGAACGAATAAAACCGCGCCAAACGTCTCTCATCAGGCCGTGCTCTCTCCAATAATTCGCTTTCACCGAGGCAATAGGCGAGATCGTGGTCACGGTGAACGAATAAAACCGCGCCAAACGTCTCTCGTCAGGCCGTGCTCTCTCCAATAATTCGCTTTCACCGAGGCAATAGGCGAGATCGTGGTCACAGTGAACGAATAAAACCGCGCCGAACGTCTCTCGTCAGGCCGTGCTTACTCCAATAATTCGCTTTCACCGAGGCAATAGGCGAGATCGTGGTCACGGTGAACGAATAAAACCGCGCCAAACGTCTCTCGTCAGGCCGTGCTCTCTCCAATAATTCGCTTTCACCGAGGCAATAGGCGAGATCGTGGTCACGGTAAACAAATAAAACGGCGCCAAACGTCTCTCGTCAGGCCGTGCTCTCTCCAATAATTCGCTTTCACCGAGGCAATAGCCGAGATCGTGGTCACGGTGAACGAATAAAACCGCGCCAAACGTCTCTCGTCAGGCCGTGCTCTCTCCAATAATTCGCTTTCACCGAGGCAATAGGCGAGATCGTGGTCACGGTGAGCGAATAAAACCGCGCCAAACGTCTCTCGGCAGGCCGTGCTCTCTCCAATAATTCGCTTTCACCGAGGCAATAGGCGAGATCGTGGTCACGGGTGAACGAATAAAACCGCGCCAAACGTCTCTCGTCAGGCCGTGCTCTCTCCAATAATTCGCTTTCACCGAGGCAATAGGCGAGATCGTGGTCACGGTGAACGAATAAAACCGCGCCAAACGTCTCTCGTCAGGCCGTGCTCTCTCCAATAATTCGCTTTCACCGAGGCAATAGGCGAGATCGTGGTCACGGTGAACGAATAAAACCGCGCCAAACGTCTCTCGTCAGGCCGTGCTCTCTCCAATAATTCGCTTTCACCGAGGCAATAGCCGAGATCGTGGTCAGGGTGAACGAATAAAACCGCGCCAAACGTCTCTCGTCAGGCCGTGCTCTCTCCAATAATTCGCTTTCACCGAGGCAATAGGCGAGATCGTGGTCACGATGAACGAATAAAACGGCGCCAAACGTCTCTCGTCAGGCCGTGCTCTCTCCAATAATTCGCTTTCACCGAGGCAATAGCCGAGATCGTGGTCACGGTGAACGAATAAAACCGCGCCAAACGTCTCTCGTCAGGCCGTGCTCTCTCCAATAATTCGCTTTCACCGAGGCAATAGGCGAGATCGTGGTCACGGTGAACGAATAAAACGGCGCCAAACGTCTCTCGTCAGGCCGTGCTCTCTCCAATAATTCGCTTTCACCGAGGCAATAGCCGAGATCGTGGTCACGGTGAACGAATAAAACCGCGCCAAACGTCTCTCGTCAGGCCGTGCTCTCTCCAATAATTCGCTTTCACCGAGGCAATAGGCGAGATCGTGGTCACGGTGAACGAATAAAACGGCGCCAAACGTCTCTCGTCAGGCCGTGCTCTCTCCAATAATTCGCTTTCACCCAGGCAATAGCCGAGATCGTGGTCACGGTGAACGAATAAAACCGCGCCAAACGTCTCTCGTCAGGCCGTGCTCTCTCCAATAATTCGCTTTCACCGAGGCAATAGGCGAGATCGTGGTCACGGTGAACGAATAAAACGGCTCCAAACGTCTCTCGTCAGGCCGTGCTCTCTCCAATAATTCGCTTTCACCGAGGCAATAGCCGAGATCGTGGTCACGGTGAACGAATAAAACCGCGCCAAACGTCTCTCGTCAGGCCGTGCTCTCTCTAATAATTCGCTTTCACCGAGGCAATAGCCGAGATCGTGGTCACGGTGAACGAATAAAACCGCGCCGAACGTCTCTCGTCAGGCCGTGCTCTCTCCAATAATTCGCTTTCACCGAGGCAATAGCCGAGATCGTGGTCACGGTGAACGAATAAAACCGCGCCGAACGTCTCTCGTCAGGCCGTGCTCTCTCCAATAATTCGCTTTCACCGAGGCAATAGCCGAGATCGTGGTCACGGTGAACGAATAAAACCGGCGCCAAACGTCTCTCGTCAGGCCGTGCTCTCTCCAATAATTCGCTTTCACCGAGGCAATAGCCGAGATCGTGGTCACGGTGAACGAATAAAACCGCGCCAAACGTCTCTCGTCAGGCCGTGCTCTCTCCAATAATTCGCTTTCACCGAGGCAATAGGCGAGGTCGTGGTCACGGTGAACGAATAAAACGGCGCCAAACGTCTCTCGTCAGGCCGTGCTCTCTCCAATAATTCGCTTTCACCGAGGCAATAGCCGAGATCGTGGTCACGGTGAACGAATAAAACCGCGCCAAACGTCTCTCGTCAGGCCGTGCTCTCTCCAATAATTCGCTTTCACCGAGGCAATAGCCGAGATCGTGGTCACGGTGAACGAATAAAACTGCGCCGAACGTCTCTCGTCAGGCCGTGCTCTCTCCAATAATTCGCTTTCACCAAGGCAATAGCCGAGATCGTGGTCACGGTGAACGAATAAAACCGCGCCAAACGTCTCTCGTCAGGCCGTGCTCTCTCCAATAATTCGCTTTCACCGAGGCAATAGCCGAGATCGTGGTCACGGTGAACGAATAAAACCGCGCCGAACGTCTCTCGTCAGGCCGTGCTCTCTCCAATAATTCGCTTTCACCGAGGCAATAGCCGAGATCGTGGTCACGGTGAACGAATAAAACCGCGCCGAACGTCTCTCGTCAGGCCGTGCTCTCTCCAATAATTCGCTTTCACCGAGGCAATAGCCGAGATCGTGGTCACGGTGAACGAATAAAACGGCGCCAAACGTCTCTCGTCCGGCCGTGCTCTCTCCAATAATTCGCTTTCACCGAGGCAATAGCCGAGATCGTGGTCACGGTGAACGAATAAAACCGCGCCGAACGTCTCTCGTCAGGCCGTGCTCTCTCCAATAATTCGCTTTCACCGAGGCAATAGGCGAGATCGTGGTCACGGTGAACGAATAAAAACCGCGCCGAACGTCTCTCGTCAGGCCGTGCTCTCTCCAATAATTCGCTTTCACCGAGGCAATAGCCGAGATCGTGGTCACGGTGAACGAATAAAACGGCGCCAAACGTCTCTCGTCAGGCCGTGCTCTCTCCAATAATTCGCTTTCACCGAGGCAATAGCCGAGATCGTGGTCACGGTGAACGAATAAAACCGCGCCAAACGTCTCTCGTCAGGCCGTGCTCTCTCCAATAATTCGCTTTTCACCGAGGCAATAGGCGAGATCGTGGTCACGGTGAACGAATAAAACCGCGCCGAACGTCTCTCGTCAGGCCGTGCTCTCTCCAATAATTCGCTTTCACCGAGGCAATAGCCGAGATCGTGGTCACGGTGAACGAATAAAACGGCGCCAAACGTCTCTCGTCAGGCCGTGCTCTCTCCAATAATTCGCTTTCACCGAGGCAATAGCCGAGATCGTGGTCACGGTGAACGAATAAAACCGCGCCAAACGTCTCTCGTCAGGCCGTGCTCTCTCCAATAATTCGCTTTCACCGAGGCAATAGCCGAGATCGTGGTCACGGTGAACGAATAAAACGGCGCCAAACGTCTCTCGTCAGGCCGTGCTCTCTCCAATAATTCGCTTTCACCGAAGCAATAGGCGAGATCGTGGTCACGGTGAACGAATAAAACCGCGCCAAACGTCTCTCGTCAGGCCGTGCTCTCTCCAATAATTCGCTTTCACCGAAGCAATAGCCGAGATCGTGGTCACGGTGAACGAATAAAACGGCGCCAAACGTCTCTCGTCAGGCCGTGCTCTCTCCAATAATTCGCTTTCACCGAGGGCAATAGCCGAGATCGTGGTCACGGTGAACGAATAAAACCGCGCCAAACGTCTCTCGTCAAGCCGTGCTCTCTCCAATAATTCGCTTTCACCGAGGCAATAGGCGAGATCGTGGTCACGGTGAACGAATAAAACCGCGCCAAACGTCTCTCGTCAGGCCGTGCTCTCTCCAATAATTCGCTTTCACCGAGGCAATAGCCGAGATCGTGGTCACGGTGAACGAATAAAACGGCGCCAAACGTCTCTCGTCAGGCCGTGCTCTCTCCAATAATTCGCTTTCACCGAGGCAATAGGCGAGATCGTGGTCACGGTGAACGAATAAAACCGCGCCAAACGTCTCTCGTCAGGCCGTGCTCTCTCCAATAATTCGCTTTCACCGAGGCAATAGCCGAGATCGTGGTCACGGTGAACGAATAAAACGGCGCCAAACGTCTCTCGTCAGGCCGTGCTCTCTCCAATAATTCGCTTTCACCGAGGCAATAGCCGAGATCGTGGTCACGGTGAACGAATAAAACGGCGCCAAACGTCTCTCGTCAGGCCGTGCTCTCTCCAATAATTCGCTTTCACCGAGGCAATAGCCGAGATCGTGGTCACGGTGAACGAATAAAACGGCGCCAAACGTCTCTCGTCAGGCCGTGCTCTCTCCAATAATTCGCTTTCAACCGAGGCAATAGCCGAGATCGTGGTCACGGTGAACGAATAAAACCGCGCCGAACGTCTCTCGTCAGGCCGTGCTCTCTCCAATAATTCGCTTTCACCGAGGCAATAGGCGAGATCGTGGTCACGGTGAACGAATAAAACGGCGCCAAACGTCTCTCGTCAGGCCGTGCTCTCTCCAATAATTCGCTTTCACCGAGGCAATAGCCGAGATCGTGGTCACGGTGAACGAATAAAACCGCGCCAAACGTCTCTCGTCAGGCCGTGCTCTCTCCAATAATTCGCTTTCACCGAGGCAATAGCCGAGATCGTGGTCACGGTGAACGAATAAAACCGCGCCAAACGTCTCTCGTCAGGCCGTGCTCTCTCCAATAATTCGCTTTCACCGAGGCAATAGGCGAGATCGTGGTCACGGTGAACGAATAAAACGGCGCCAAACGTCTCTCGTCAGGCCGTGCTCTCTCCAATAATTCGCTTTCACCGAGGCAATAGGCGAGATCGTGGTCACGGTGAACGAATAAAACGGCGCCAAACGTCTCTCGTCAGGCCGTGCTCTCTCCAATAACTCGCTTTCACCGAGGCAATAGGCGAGATCGTGGTCACGGTGAACGAATAAAACCGCGCCAAACGTCTCTCGTCAGGCCGTGTTCTCTCCAATAATTCGCTTTCACCGAGGCAATAGGCGAGATCGTGGTCACGTGAACGAATAAAACGGCGCCAAACGTCTCTCGTCAGGCCGTGCTCTCTCCAATAATTCGCTTTCACCGAGGCAATAGGCGAGATTGTGGTCACGGTGAACGAATAAAACCGCACCAAACGTCTCTCGTCAGGCCGTGCTCTCTCCAATAATTCGCTTTCACCGAGGCAATAGGCGAGATCGTGGTCACGGTGAACGAGTAAAACGGCGCCAAACGTCTCTCGTCAGGCCGTGCTCTCTCCAATAATTCGCTTTCACCGAGGCAATAGGCGAGATCGTGGTCACGGTGAACGAATAAAACCGCGCCGAACGTCTCTCGTCAGGCCGTGCTCTCTCCAATAATTCGCTTTCACCGAGGCAATAGGCGAGATCGTGGTCACGGTGAACGAATAAAACGGCGCCAAACGTCTCTCGTCAGGCCGTGCTCTCTCCAATAATTCGCTTTCACCGAGGCAATAGGCGAGATCGTGGTCACGGGGAACGAATAAAACCGCGCCGAACGTCTCTCGTCAGGCCGTGCTCTCTCCAATAATTCGCTTTCACCGAGGCAATAGGCGAGATCGTGGTCACGGTGAACGAATAAAACCGCGCCAAACGTCTCTCGTCAGGCCGTGCTCTCTCCAATAATTCGCTTTCACCGAGGCAATAGGCGAGATCGTGGTCACGGTGAACGAATAAAACCGCGCCGAACGTCTCTCGTCAGGCCGTGCTTACTCCAATAATTCGCTTTCACCGAGGCAATAGGCGAGATCGTGGTCACGGTGAACGAATAAAACCGCGCCAAACGTCTCTCGTCAGGCCGTGCTCTCTCCAATAATTCGCTTTCACCGAGGCAATAGGCGAGATCGTGGTCACGGTGAACGAATAAAACGGCGCCAAACGTCTCTCGTCAGGCCGTGCTCTCTCCAATAATTCGCTTTCACCGAGGCAATAGGCGAGATCGTGGTCACGGTGAACGAATAAAAACCGCGCCAAACGTCTCTCGTCAGGCCGTGCTCTCTCCAATAATTCGCTTTCACCGAGGCAATAGGCGAGATCGTGGTCACGGTGAACGAATAAAACCGCGCCAAACGTCTCTCGTCAGGCCGTGCTCTCTCCAATAATTCGCTTTCACCGAGGCATTAGGCGAGATCGTGGTCACGGTGAACGAATAAAACCGCGCCAAACGTCTCTCGTCAGGCCGTGCTCTCTCCAATAATTCGCTTTCACCGAGGCAATAGGCGAGATCGTGGTCACGGTGAACGAATAAAACGGCGCCAAACGTCTCTCGTCAGGCCGTGCTCTCTACAATAATTCGCTTTCACCGAGGCAATAGGCGAGATCGTGGTCACGGTGAACGAATAAAACCGCGCCGAACGTCTCTCGTCAGGCCGCGCTCTCTCCAATAATTCGCTTTCACCGAGGCAATAGGCGAGATCGTGGTCACGGTGAACGAATAAAACGGCGCCAAACGTCTCTCGTCAGGCCGTGCTCTCTCCAATAATTCGCTTTCACCGAGGCAATAGGCGAGATCGTGGTCACGGTGAACGAATAAAACCGCGCCAAACGTCTCTCGTCAGGCCGTGCTCTCTCCAATAATTCGCTTTCACCGAGGCAATAGGCGAGATCGTGGTCACGGTGAATGAATAAAACCGCGCCAAACGTCTCTCGTCAGGCCGTGCTCTCTCCAATAATTCGTTTTCACCGAGGCAATAGGCGAGATCGTGGTCACGGTGAACGAATAAAACCGCGCCAAACGTCTATCGTCAGGCCGTGCTCTCTCCAATAATTCGCTTTCACCGAGGCAATAGGCGAGATCGTGGTCACGGTGAACGAATAAAACCGCGCCAAACGTCTCTCGTCAGGCCGTGCTTTTTCCAATAATTCGCTTTCACCGAGGCAATAGGCGAGATTGTGGTCACGGTGAACGAATAAAACGGCGCCAAACGTCTCTCGTCAGGCCGTGCTCTCTCCAATAATTCGCTTTCACCGAGGCAATAGGCGAGATCGTGGTCACGGTGAACGAATAAAACCGCGCCGAACGTCTCTCGTCAGGCCGTGCTCTCTCCAATAATTCGCTTTCACCGAGGCAATAGGCGAGATCGTGGTCACGGTGAACGAATAAAACCGCGCCAAACGTCTCTCGTCAGGCCGTGCTCTCTCCAATAATTCGCTTTCACCGAGGCAATAGGCGAGATCGTGGTCACGGTGAACGAATAAAACGGCGCCAAACGTCTCTCGTCAGGCCGTGCTCTCTCCAATAATTCGCTTTCCCCGAGGCAATAGGCGAGATCGTGGTCACGGTGAACGAATAAAACCGCGCCAAACGTCTCTCGTCAGGCCGTGCTCTCTCCAATAATTCGCTTTCACCGAGGCAATAGGCGAGATCGTGGTCACGGTGAACGAATAAAACCGCGCCAAACGTCTCTCGTCAGGCCGTGCTCTCTCTAATAATTCGCTTTCACCGAGGCAATAGGCGAGATCGTGGTCACGGTGAACGAATAAAACCGCGCCGAACGTCTCTCGTCAGGCCGTGCTTACTCCAATAATTCGCTTTCACCGAGGCAATAGGCGAGATCGTGGTCACGGTGAACGAATAAAACCGCGCCAAACGTCTCTCGTCAGGCCGTGCTCTCTCCAATAATTCGCTTTCACCGAGGCAATAGGCGAGATCGTGGTCACGGTGAACGAATAAAACGGCGCCAAACGTTTCTCGTCAGGCCGTGCTCTCTCCAATAATTCGCTTTCACCGAGGCAACAGCCGAGATCGTGGTCACGGTGAACGAATAAAACCGCGCCAAACGTCTCTCGTCAGGCCGTGCTCTCTCCAATAATTCGCTTTCACCGAGGCAATAGGCGAGATCGTGGTCACGGTGAACGAATAAAACCGCGCCAAACGTCTCTCGTCAGGCCGTGCTCTCTCCAATAATTCGCTTTCACCGAGGCAATAGGCGAGATCGTGGTCACGGTGAACGAATAAAACCGCGCCAAACGTCTCTCGTCAGGCCGTGCTCTCTCCAATAATTCGCTTTCACCGAGGCAATAGGCGAGATCGTGGTCACGGTGAACGAATAAAACCGCGCCAAACGTCTCTCGTCAGGCCGTGCTCTCTCCAACAATTCGCTTTCACCGAGGCAATAGGCGAGATCGTGGTCACGGTGAACGAATAAAACCGCGCCAAACGTCTCCCGTCAGGCCGTGCTCTCTCCAATAATTCGCTTTCACCGAGGCAATAGGCGAGATCGTGGTCACGGTGAACGAATAAAACCGCGCCAAACGTCTCTCGTCAGGCCGTGCTCTCTCCAATAATTCGCTTTCACCGAGGCAATAGGCGAGATCGTGGTCACGGTGAACGAATAAAACCGCGCCAAACGTCTCCCGTCAGGCCGTGCTCTCTCCAATAATTCGCTTTCACCGAGGCAATAGGCGAGATCGTGGTCACGGTGAACGAATAAAACCGCGCCAAACGTCTCTCGTCAGGCCGTGCTCTCTCCAATAATTCGCTTTCACCGAGGCAATAGGCGAGATCGTGGTCACGGTGAACGAATAAAACCGCGCCGAACGTCTCTCGTCAGGCCGTGCTTACTCCAATAATTCGCTTTCACCGAGGCAATAGGCGAGATCGTGGTCACGGTGAACGAATAAAACCGCGCCAAACGTCTCTCGTCAGGCCGTGCTCTCTCCAATAATTCGCTTTCACCGAGGCAATAGGCGAGATCGTGGTCACGGTGAACGAATAAAACCGCACCGAACGTCTCTCGTCAGGCCGTGCTCTCTCCAATAATTCGCTTTCACCGAGGCAATAGGCGAGATCGTGGTCACGGTGAACGAATAAAACCGCGCCGAACGTCTCTCGTCAGGCCGTGCTCTCTCCAATAATTCGCTTTCACCGAGGCAATAGGCGAGATCGTGGTCACGGTGAATGAGTAAAACCGCGCCAAACGTCTCTCGTCAGGCCGTGCTCTCTCCAATAATTCGCTTTCACCGAGGCAATAGGCGAGATCGTGGTCACGGTGAACGAATAAAACCGCGCCGAACTTCTCTCGTCAGGCCGTGCTCTCTCCAATAATTCGCTTTCACCGAGGCAATAGGCGAGATCGTGGTCACGGTGAACGAATAAAACCGCGCCAAACGTCTCTCATCAGGCCGTGCTCTCTCCAATAATTCGCTTTCACCGAGGCAATAGGCGAGATCGTGGTCACGGTGAACGAATAAAACCGCGCCAAACGTCTCTCGTCAGGCCGTGCTCTCTCCAATAATTCGCTTTCACCGAGGCAATAGGCGAGATCGTGGTCACAGTGAACGAATAAAACCGCGCCGAACGTCTCTCGTCAGGCCGTGCTTACTCCAATAATTCGCTTTCACCGAGGCAATAGGCGAGATCGTGGTCACGGTGAACGAATAAAACCGCGCCAAACGTCTCTCGTCAGGCCGTGCTCTCTCCAATAATTCGCTTTCACCGAGGCAATAGGCGAGATCGTGGTCACGGTAAACAAATAAAAACGGCGCCAAACGTCTCTCGTCAGGCCGTGCTCTCTCCAATAATTCGCTTTCACCGAGGCAATAGCCGAGATCGTGGTCACGGTGAACGAATAAAACCGCGCCAAACGTCTCTCGTCAGGCCGTGCTCTCTCCAATAATTCGCTTTCACCGAGGCAATAGGCGAGATCGTGGTCACGGTGAACGAATAAAACCGCGCCAAACGTCTCTCGGCAGGCCGTGCTCTCTCCAATAATTCGCTTTCACCGAGGCAATAGGCGAGATCGTGGTCACGGTGAACGAATAAAACCGCGCCAAACGTCTCTCGTCAGGCCGTGCTCTCTCCAATAATTCGCTTTCACCGAGGCAATAGGCGAGATCGTGGTCACGGTGAACGAATAAAACCGCGCCAAACGTCTCTCGTCAGGCCGTGCTCTCTCCAATAATTCGCTTTCACCGAGGCAATAGGCGAGATCGTGGTCACGGTGAACGAATAAAACCGCGCCAAACGTCTCTCGTCAGGCCGTGCTCTCTCCAATAATTCGCTTTCACCGAGGCAATAGCCGAGATCGTGGTCACGGTGAACGAATAAAACCGCGCCAAACGTCTCTCGTCAGGCCGTGCTCTCTCCAATAATTCGCTTTCACCGAGGCAATAGGCGAGATCGTGGTCACGATGAACGAATAAAACGGCGCCAAACGTCTCTCGTCAGGCCGTGCTCTCTCCAATAATTCGCTTTCACCGAGGCAATAGCCGAGATCGTGGTCACGGTGAACGAATAAAACCGCGCCAAACGTCTCTCGTCAGGCCGTGCTCTCTCCAATAATTCGCTTTCACCGAGGCAATAGGCGAGATCGTGGTCACGGTGAACGAATAAAACGGCGCCAAACGTCTCTCGTCAGGCCGTGCTCTCTCCAATAATTCGCTTTCACCGAGGCAATAGCCGAGATCGTGGTCACGGTGAACGAATAAAACCGCGCCAAACGTCTCTCGTCAGGCCGTGCTCTCTCCAATAATTCGCTTTCACCGAGGCAATAGGCGAGATCGTGGTCACGGTAAACGAATAAAACGGCGCCAAACGTCTCTCGTCAGGCCGTGCTCTCTCCAATAATTCGCTTTCACCCAGGCAATAGCCGAGATCGTGGTCACGGTGAACGAATAAAACCGCGCCAAACGTCTCTCGTCAGGCCCGTGCTCTCTCCAATAATTCGCTTTCACCGAGGCAATAGGCGAGATCGTGGTCACGGTGAACGAATAAAACGGCTCCAAACGTCTCTCGTCAGGCCGTGCTCTCTCCAATAATTCGCTTTCACCGAGGCAATAGCCGAGATCGTGGTCACGGTGAACGAATAAAACCGCGCCAAACGTCTCTCGTCAGGCCGTGCTCTCTCTAATAATTCGCTTTCACCGAGGCAATAGCCGAGATCGTGGTCACGGTGAACGAATAAAACCGCGCCGAACGTCTCTCGTCAGGCCGTGCTCTCTCCAATAATTCGCTTTCACCGAGGCAATAGCCGAGATCGTGGTCACGGTGAACGAATAAAACCGCGCCGAACGTCCTCTCGTCAGGCCGTGCTCTCTCCAATAATTCGCTTTCACCGAGGCAATAGCCGAGATCGTGGTCACGGTGAACGAATAAAACGGCGCCAAACGTCTCTCGTCAGGCCGTGCTCTCTCCAATAATTCGCTTTCACCGAGGCAATAGCCGAGATCGTGGTCACGGTGAACGAATAAAACCGCGCCAAACGTCTCTCGTCAGGCCGTGCTCTCTCCAATAATTCGCTTTCACCGAGGCAATAGGCGAGGTCGTGGTCACGGTGAACGAATAAAACGGCGCCAAACGTCTCTCGTCAGGCCGTGCTCTCTCCAATAATTCGCTTTCACCGAGGCAATAGCCGAGATCGTGGTCACGGTGAACGAATAAAACCGCGCCAAACGTCTCTCGTCAGGCCGTGCTCTCTCCAATAATTCGCTTTCACCGAGGCAATAGCCGAGATCGTGGTCACGGTGAACGAATAAAACTGCGCCGAACGTCTCTCGTCAGGCCGTGCTCTCTCCAATAATTCGCTTTCACCAAGGCAATAGCCGAGATCGTGGTCACGGTGAACGAATAAAACCGCGCCAAACGTCTCTCGTCAGGCCGTGCTCTCTCCAATAATTCGCTTTCACCGAGGCAATAGCCGAGATCGTGGTCACGGTGAACGAATAAAACCGCGCCGAACGTCTCTCGTCAGGCCGTGCTCTCTCCAATAATTCGCTTTCACCGAGGCAATAGCCGAGATCGTGGTCACGGTGAACGAATAAAACCGCGCCGAACGTCTCTCGTCAGGCCGTGCTCTCTCCAATAATTCGCTTTCACCGAGGCAATAGCCGAGATCGTGGTCACGGTGAACGAATAAAACGGCGCCAAACGTCTCTCGTCCGGCCGTGCTCTCTCCAATAATTCGCTTTCACCGAGGCAATAGCCGAGATCGTGGTCACGGTGAACGAATAAAACCGCGCCGAACGTCTCTCGTCAGGCCGTGCTCTCTCCAATAATTCGCTTTCACCGAGGCAATAGGCGAGATCGTGGTCACGGTGAACGAATAAAACCGCGCCGAACGTCTCTCGTCAGGCCGTGCTCTCTCCAATAATTCGCTTTCACCGAGGCAATAGCCGAGATCGTGGTCACGGTGAACGAATAAAACGGCGCCAAACGTCTCTCGTCAGGCCGTGCTCTCTCCAATAATTCGCTTTCACCGAGGCAATAGCCGAGATCGTGGTCACGGTGAACGAATAAAACCGCGCCAAACGTCTCTCGTCAGGCCGTGCTCTCTCCAATAATTCGCTTTCACCGAGGCAATAGGCGAGATCGTGGTCACGGTGAACGAATAAAACGGCGCCAAACGTCTCTCGTCAGGCCGTGCTCTCTCCAATAATTCGCTTTCACCGAGGCAATAGCCGAGATCGTGGTCACGGTGAACGAATAAAACGGCGCCAAACGTCTCTCGTCAGGCCGTGCTCTCTCCAATAATTCGCTTTCACCGAGGCAATAGCCGAGATCGTGGTCACGGTGAACGAATAAAACGGCGCCAAACGTCTCTTTTCAGGCCGTGCTCTCTCCAATAATTCGCTTTCACCGAGGCAATAGCCGAGATCGTGGTCACGGTGAACGAATAAAACGGCGCCAAACGTCTCTCGTCAGGCCGTGCTCTCTCCAATAATTCGCTTTCACCGAGGCAATAGCCGAGATCGTGGTCACGGTGAACGAATAAAACGGCGCCAAACGTCTCTCGTCAGGCCGTGCTCTCTCCAATAATTCGCTTTCACCGAGGCAATAGCCGAGATCGTGGTCACGGTGAACGAATGAAACCGCGCTGAACGTCTCTCGTCAGGCCGTGCCCTCTCCAATAATTCGCTTTCACCGAGGCAATAGCCGAGATCGTGGTCACGGTGAACGAATAAAACGGCGCCAAACGTCTCTCGTCAGGCCGTGCTCTCTCCAATAATTCGCTTTCACCGAGGCAATAGCCGAGATCGTGGTCACGGTGAACGAATAAAACGGCGCCAAACGTCTCTCGTCAGGCCGTGCTCTCTCCAATAATTCGCTTTCACCGAGGCAATAGCCGAGATCGTGGTCACGGTGAACGAATAAAACGGCGCCAAACGTCTCTCGTCAGGCCGTGCTCTCTCCAATAATTCGCTTTCACCGAGGCAATAGCCGAGATCGTGGTCACGGTGAACGAATAAAACGGCGCCAAACGTCTCTCGTCAGGCCGTGCTCTCTCCAATAATTCGCTTTCACCGAGGCAACAGCCGAGATCGTGGTCACGGTGAACGAATAAAACCGCGCCGAACGTCTCTCGTCAGGCCGTGCTCTCTCCAATAATTCGCTTTCACCGAGGCAATAGCCGAGATCGTGGTCACGGTGAACAAATAAAACCGCGCCGAACGTCTCTCGTCAGGCCGTGCTCTCTCCAATAATTCGCTTTCACCGAGGCAATAGCCGAGATCGTGGTCACGGTGAACGAATAAAACGGCGCCAAACGTCTCTCGTCAGGCCGTGCTCTCTCCAATAATTCGCTTTCACCGAGGCAATAGCCGAGATCGTGGTCACGGTGAACGAATAAAACGGCGCCAAACGTCTCTCGTCAGGCCGTGCTCTCTCCAATAATTCGCTTTCACCGAGGCAATAGCCGAGATCGTGGTCACAGTGAACGAATAAAACGGCGCCAAACGTCTCTCGTCAGGCCGTGCTCTCTCCAACAATTCGCTTTCACCGAGGCAATAGCCGAGATCGTGGTCACGGTGAACGAATAAAACGGCGCCAAACGTCTCTCGTCAGGCCGTGCTCTCTCCAATAATTCGCTTTCACCGAGGCAATAGCCGAGATCGTGGTCACGGTGAACGAATAAAACCGCGCCGAACGTCTCTCGTCAGGCCGTGCTCTCTCCAATAATTCGCTTTCACCGAGGCAATAGCCGAGATCGTGGTCACGGTGAACAAATAAAACCGCGCCGAACGTCTCTAGTCAGGCCGTGCTCTCTCCAATAATTCGCTTTCACCGAGGCAATAGCCGAGATCGTGGTCACGGTGAACGAATAAAACGGCGCCAAACGTCTCTCGTCAGGCCGTGCTCTCTCCAATAATTCGCTTTCACCGAGGCAATAGCCGAGATCGTGGTCACGGTGAACGAATAAAACGGCGCCAAACGTCTCTCGTCAGGCCGTGCTCTCTCCAATAATTCGCTTTCACCGAGGCAATAGCCGAGATCGTGGTCACGGTGAACGAATAAAACCGCGCCGAACGTCTCTCGTCAGGCCGTGCTCTCTCCAATAATTCGCTTTCACCGAGGCAATAGCCGAGATCGTGGTCACGGTGAACGAATAAAACCGCGCCGAACGTCTCTCGTCAGGCCGTGCTCTCTCCAATAATTCGCTTTCACCGAGGCAATAGCCGAGATCGTGGTCACGGTGAACGAATAAAACGGCGCCAAACGTCTCTCGTCAGGCCGTGCTCTCTCCAATAATTCGCTTTCACCGAGGCAATAGCCGAGATCGTGGTCACGGTGAACGAATAAAACGGCGCCAAACGTCTCTCGTCAGGCCGTGCTCTCTCCAATAATTCGCTTTCACCGAGGCAATAGCCGAGATCGTGGTCACGGTGAACGAATAAAACGGCGCCAAACGTCTCTCGTCAGGCCGTGCTCTCTCCAATAATTCGCTTTCACCGAGGCAATAGCCGAGATCGTGGTCACGGTGACCGAATAAAACGGCGCCAAACGTCTCTCGTCAGGCCGTGCTCTCTCCAATAATTCGCTTTCACCGAGGCAATAGCCGAGATCGTGGTCACGGTGAACGAATAAAACGGCGCCAAACGTCTCTCGTCAGGCCGTGCTCTCTCCAATAATTCGCTTTCACCGAGGCAATAGCCGAGATCGTGGTCACGGTGAACGAATAAAACGGCGCCAAACGTCTCTCGTCAGGCCGTGCTCTCTCCAATAATTCGCTTTCACCGAGGCAATAGCCGAGATCGTGGTCACGGTGAACGAATAAAACGGCGCCAAACGTCTCTCGTCAGGCCGTGCTCTCTCCAATAATTCGCTTTCACCGAGGCAATAGCCGAGATCGTGGTCACGGTGAACGAATAAAACGGCGCCAAACGTCTCTCGTCAGGCCGTGCTCTCTCCAATAATTCGCTTTCACCGAGGCAATAGCCGAGATCGTGGTCACGGTGAACGAATAAAACGGCGCCAAACGTCTCTCGTCAGGCCGTGCTCTCTCCAATAATTCGCTTTCACCGAGGCAATAGCCGAGATCGTGGTCACGGTGAACGAATAAAACCGCGCCGAACGTCTCTCGTCAGGCCGTGCTCTCTCCAATAATTCGCTTTCACCTTGGCAATAGCCGAGATCGTGGTCACGGTGAACGAATAAAACGGCGCCAAACGTCTCTCGTCAGGCCGTGCTCTCTCCAATAATTCGCTTTCACCGAGGCAATAGCCGAGATCGTGGTCACGGTGAACGAATAAAACGGCGCCAAACGTCTCTCGTCAGGCGGTGCTCTCTCCAATAATTCGCTTTCACCGAGGCAATAGCCGAGATCGTGGTCACGGTGAACGAATAAAACCGCGCCGAACGTCTCTCGTCAGGCCGTGCTCTCTCCAATAATTCGCTTTCACCGAGGCAATAGCCGAGATCGTGGTCACGGTGAACGAATAAAACGGCGCCAAACGTCTGTCGTAAGGCCGTGCTCTCTCCAATAATTCGCTTTCACCGAGGCAATAGCCGAGATCGTGGTCACGGTGAACGAATAAAACGGCGCCAAACGTCTCTCGTCAGGCCGTGCTCTCTCCAATAATTCGCTTTCACCGAGGCAATAGCCGAGACCGTGGTCACGGTGAACGAATAAAACCGCGCCGAACGTCTCTCGTCAGGCCGTGCTCTCTCCAATAATTCGCTTTCACCGAGGCAATAGCCGAGATCGTGGTCACGGTGAACGAATAAAACGGCGCCAAACGTCTCTCGTCAGGCCGTGCTCTCTCCAATAATTCGCTTTCAACGAGGCAATAGCCGAGATCGTGGTCACGGTGAACGAATAAAACCGCGCCGAACGTCTCTCGTCAGGCCGTGCTCTCTCCAATAATTCGCTATCACCGAGGCAATAGCCGAGATCGTGGTCACGGTGAACGAATAAAACGGCGCCAAACGTCTCTCGTCAGGCCGTGCTCTCTCCAATAATTCGCTTTCACCGAGGCAATAGGCGAGATCGTGGTCACGGTGAACGAATAAAACGGCGCCAAACGTCTCTCGTCAGGCCGTGCTCTCTCCAATAATTCGCTTTCACCGAGGCAATAGCCGAGATCGTGGTCACGGTGAACGAATAAAACGGCGCCAAACGTCTCTCGTCAGGCCGTGCTCTCTCCAATAATTCGCTTTCACCGAGGCAATAGGCGAGATCGTGGTCACGGTGAACGAATAAAACGGCGCCAAACGTCTCTCGTCAGGCCGTGCTCTCTCCAATAATTCGCTTTCACCGAGGCAATAGCCGAGATCGTGGTCACGGTGAACGAATAAAACCGCGCCGAACGTCTCTCGTCAGGCCGTGCTCTCTCCAATAATTCGCTTTCACCGAGGCAATAGCCGAGATTGTGGTCCCGGTGAACGAATAAAACGGCGCCAAACGTCTCTCGTCAGGCCGTGCTCTCTCCAATAATTCGCTTTCACCGAGGCAATAGCCGAGATCGTGGTCACGGTGAACGAATAAAACGGCGCCAAACGTCTCTCGTCAGGCCGTGCTCTCTCCAATAATTCGCTTTCACCGAGGCAATAGCCGAGATCGTGGTCACGGTGAACGAATAAAACCGCGCCGAACGTCTCTCGTCAGGCCGTGCTCTCTCCAATAATTCGCTTTCACCGAGGCAATAGCCGAGATCGTGGTCACGGTGAACGAAGAAAACGGCGCCAAACGTCTCTCGTCAGGCCGTGCTCTCTCCAATAATTCGCTTTCACCGAGGCAATAGCCGAGGTCGTGGTCACGGTGAACGAATAAAACCGCGCCGAACGTCTCTCGTCAGGCCGTGCTCTCTCCAATAATTCGCTTTCACCGAGGCAATAGCCGAGATCGTGGTCACGGTGAACGAATAAAACGGCGCCAAACGTCTCTCGTCAGGCCGTGCTCTCTCCAATAATTCGCTTTCACCGAGGCAATAGGCGAGATCGTGGTCACGGTGAACGAATAAAACCGCGCCGAACGTCTCTCGTCAGGCCGTGCTCTCTCCAATAATTCGCTTTCACCGAGGCAATAGCCGAGATCGTGGTCACGGTGAACGAATAAAACCGCGCCGAACGTCTCTCGTCAGGCCGTGCTCTCTCCAATAATTTGCTTTCACCGAGGCAATAGCCGAGATCGTGGTCACGGTGAACGAATAAAACGGCGCCAAACGTCTCTCGTCAGGCCGTGCTCTCTCCAATAATTCGCTTTCACCGAGGCAATAGCCGAGATCGTGGTCACGGTGAACGAATAAAACGGCGCCAAACGTCTCTCGTCAGGCCGTGCTCTCCCCAATAATTCGCTTTCACCGAGGCAATAGCCGAGATCGTGGTCACGGTGAACGAATAAAACGGCGCCAAACGTCTCTCGTCAGGCCGTGCTCTCTCCAATAATTCGCTTTCACCGAGGCAATAGCCGAGATCGTGGTCACGGTGAACGAATAAAACGGCGCCAAACGTCTCTCGTCAGGCCGTGCTCTCTCCAATAATTCGCTTTCACCGAGGCAATAGCCGAGATCGTGGTCACGGTGAACGAATAAAACGGCGCCAAACGTCTCTCGTCAGGCCGTGCTCTCTCCAATAATTCGCTTTCACCGAGGCAATAGGCGAGATCGTGGTCACGGTGAACGAATAAAACGGCGCCAAACGTCTCTCGTCAGGCCGTGCTCTCTCCAATAATTCGCTTTCACCGAGGCAATAGCCGAGATCGTGGTCACGGTGAACGAATAAGACGGCGCCAAACGTCTCTCGTCAGGCCGTGCTCTCTCCAATAATTCGCTTTCACCGAGGCAATAGGCGAGATCGTGGTCACGTTGAACGAATAAAACGGCGCCGAACGTCTCTCGTCAGGCCGTGCTCTCTCCAATAATTCGCTTTCACCGAGGCAATAGCCGAGATCGTGGTCACGGTGAACGAATAAAACGGCGCCAAACGTCTCTCGTCAGGCCGTGCTCTCTCCAATAATTCGCTTTCACCGAGGCAATAGCCAAGATCGTGGTCACGGTGAACGAATAAAACGGCGCCAAACGTCTCTCGTCAGGCCGTGCTCTCTCCAATAATTCGCTTTCACCGAGGCAATAGGCGAGATCGTGGTCACGGTGAACGAATAAAACGGCGCCAAACGTCTCTCGTCAGGCCGTGCTCTCTCCAATAATTCGCTTTCACCGAGGCAATAGCCGAGATCGTGGTCACGGTGAACGAATAAAACGGCGCCAAACGTCTCTCGTCAGGCCGTGCTCTCTCCAATAATTCGCTTTCACCGAGGCAATAGGCGAGATCGTGGTCACGGTGAACGAATAAAACCGCGCCGAACGTCTCTCGTCAGGCCGTGCTCTCTCCAATAATTCGCTTTCACCGAGGCAATAGCCGAGATCGTGGTCACGGTGAACGAATAAAACGGCGCCAAACGTCTCTCGTCAGGCCGTGCTCTCTCCAATAATTCGCTTTCACCGAGGCAATAGCCGAGATCGTGGTCACGGTGAACGAATAAAACGGCGCCAAACGTCTCTCGTCAGGCCGT
Source organism: Ixodes scapularis (assembly GCF_016920785.2). Classification (NCBI taxonomy): domain Eukaryota; kingdom Metazoa; phylum Arthropoda; class Arachnida; order Ixodida; family Ixodidae; genus Ixodes; species Ixodes scapularis. Next base: position 186,645 of record NW_024610433.1, read on the forward strand.
GCTCTCTCCAATAATTCGTTTTCACCAAGGCAATAGCCGAGATCGTGGTCACGGTGAACAAATAAAACGGCGCCAAACGTCTCTCGTCAGGCCGTGCTCTCTCCAATAATTCGCTTTCACCGAGGCAATAGCCGAGATCGTGGTCACGGTGAACGAATAAAACGGCGCCAAACGTCTCTCGTCAGGCCGTGCTCTCTCCAATAATTCGCTTTCACCGAGGCAATAGCCGAGATCGTGGTCACGGTGAACGAATAAAACGGCGCCAAACGTCTCTCGTCAGGCCGTGCTCTCTCCAATAATTCGCTTTCACCGAGGCAATAGGCGAGATCATGGTCACGATGAACGAATAAAACGGCGCCAAACGTCTCTCGTCAGGCCGTGCTCTCTCCAATAATTCGCTTTCACCGAGGCAATAGGCGAGATCGTGGTCACGGTGAACGAATAAAACCGCGCCGAACGTCTCTCGTCAGGCCGTGCTCTCTCCAATAATTCGCTTTCACCGAGGCAATAGCCGAGATCGTGGTCACGGTGAACGAATAAAACGGCGCCAAACGTCTCTCGTCAGGCCGTGCTCTCTCCAATAATTCGCTTTCACCGAGGCAATAGCCGAGATCGTGGTCACGGTGAACGAATAAAACGGCGCCAAACGTCTCTCGTCAGGCCGTGCTCTCTCCAATAATTCGCTTTCACCGAGGCAATAGCCGAGATCGTGGTCACGGTGAACAAATAAAACGGCGCCAAACGTCTCTCGTCAGGCCGTGCTCTCTCCAATAATTCGCTTTCACCGAGGCAATAGCCCAGATCGTGGTCACGGTGAACGAATAAAACGGCGCCAAACGTCTCTCGTCAGGCCGTGCTCTCTCCAATAATTCGCTTTCACCGAGGCAATAGCCGAGATCGTGGTCACGGTGAACGAATAAAACGGCGCCAAACGTCTCTCGTCAGGCCGTGCTCTCTCCAATAATTCGCTTTCACCGAGGCAATAGGCGAGATCATGGTCACGATGAACGAATAAAACGGCGCCAAACGTCTCTCGTCAGGCCGTGCTCTCTCCAATAATTCGCTTTCACCGAGGCAATAGCCGAGATCGTGGTCACGGTGAACGAATAAAACGGCGCCAAACGTCTCTCGTCAGGCCGTGCCCTCTCCAATAATTCGCTTTCACCGAGGCAATAGCCGAGATCGTGGTCACGGTGAACGAATAAAACGGCGCCAAACGTCTCTCGTCAGGCCGTGCTCTCTCCAATAATTCGCTTTCACCGAGGCAATAGGCGAGATCGTGGTCACGGTGAACGAATAAAACGGCGCCAAACGTCTCTCGTCAGGCCGTGCTCTCTCCAATAAATCGCTTTCACCGAGGCAATAGCCGAGATCGTGGTCACGGTGAACGAATAAAACGGCGCCAAACGTCTCTCGTCAGGCCGTGCTCTCTCCAATAATTCGCTTTCACCGAGGCAATAGGCGAGATCGTGGTCACGGTGAACGAATAAAACGGCGCCAAACGTCTCTCGTCAGGCCGTGCTCTCTCCAATAATTCGCTTTCACCGAAGCAATAGGCGAGATCGTGGTCACGGTGAACGAATAAAACGGCGCCAAACGTCTCTCGTCAGGCCGTGCTCTCTCCAATAATTCGCTTTCACCGAGGCAATAGCCGAGATCGTGGTCACGGTGAACGAATAAAACGGCGCCAAACGCCTCTCGTCAGGCCGTGCTCTCTCCAATAATTCGCTTTCACCGAGGCAATAGGCGAGATCGTGGTCACGGTGAACGAATAAAACGGCGCCAAACGTCTCTCGTCAGGCCGTGCTCTCTCCAATAATTCGCTTTCACCGAGGCAATAGCCGAGATCGTGGTCACGGTGAACGAATAAAACGGCGCCAAACGTCTCTCGTCAGGCCGTGCTCTCTCCAATAATTCGCTTTCACCGAGGCAATAGCCGAGATCGTGGTCACGGTGAACGAATAAAACGGCGCGAAACGTCTCTCGTCAGGCCGTGCTCTCTCCAATAATTCGCTTTCACCGAGGCAATAGGCGAGATCGTGGTCACGGTGAACGAATAAAACGGCGCCAAACGTCTCTCGTCAGGCCGTGCTCTCTCCAATAATTCGCTTTCACCGAGGCAATAGCCGAGATCGTGGTCACGGTGAACGAATAAAACGGCGCCAAACGTCTCTCGTCAGGCCGTGCTCTCTCCAATAATTCGCTTTCACCGAGGATATAGCCGAGATCGTGGTCACGGTGAACGAATAAAACGGCGCCAAACATCTCTCGTCAGGCCGTGCTCTCTCCAATAATTCGCTTTCACAGAGGCAATAGCCGAGATCGTGGTCACGGTGAACGAATAAAACCGCGCCGAACGTCTCTCGTCAGGCCGTGCTCTCTCCAATAATTCGCTTTCACCGAGGCAATAGCCGAGATCGTGGTCACGGTGAACGAATAAAACCGCGCCGAACGTCTCTCGTCAGGCCGTGCTCTCTCCAATAATTCGCTTTCACCGAGGCAATAGCCGAGATCGTGGTCACGGTGAACGAATAAAACGGCGCCAAACGTCTCTCGTCAGGCCGTGCTCTCTCCAATAATTCGCTTTCACCGAGGCAATAGCCGAGATCGTGGTCACGGTGAACGAATAAAACCGCGCCGAACGTCTCTCGTCAGGCCGTGCTCTCTCCAAAAATTCGCTTTCACCGAGGCAATAGCCGAGATCGTGGTCACGGTGAACGAATAAAACCGCGCCGAACGTCTCTCGTCAGGCCGTGCTCTCTCCAATAATTCGCTTTCACCGAGGCAATAGCCGAGATCGTGGTCACGGTGAACGAATAAAACCGCGCCGAACGTCTCTCGTCAGGCCGTGCTCTCTCCAATAATTCGCTTTCACCGAGGCAATAGCCGAGATCGTGGTCACGGTGAACGAATAAAACCGCGCCGAACGTCTCTCGTCAGGCCGTGCTCTCTCCAATAATTCGCTTTCACAGAGGCAATAGCCGAGATCGTGGTCACGGTGAACGAATAAAACCGCGCCGAACGTCTCTCGTCAGGCCGTGCTCTCTCCAATAATTCGCTTTCACCGAGGCAATAGCCGAGATCGTGGTCACGGTGAACGAATAAAACCGCGCCGAACGCCTCTCGTCAGGCCGTGCTCTCTCCAATAATTCGCTTTCACCGAGGCAATAGCCGAGATCGTGGTCACGGTGAACGAATAAAACCGCGCCAAACGTCTCTCGTCAGGCCGTGCTCTCTCCAATAATTCGCTTTCACCGAGGCAAAAGCCGAGATCGTGGTCACGGTGAACGAACAAAACGGCGCCAAACGTCTCTCGTCAGGCCGTGCTCTCTCCAATAATTCGCTTTCACCGAGGCAATAGCCGAGATCGTGGTCACGGTGAACGAATAAAACCGCGCCGAACGTCTCTCGTCAGGCCGTGCTCTCTCCAATAATTCGCTTTCACCGAGGCAATAGCCGAGATTGTGGTCACGGTGAACGAATAAAACCGCGCCGAACGTCTCTCGTCAGGCCGTGCTCTCTCCAATAATTCGCTTTCACCGAGGCAATAGCCGAGATCGTGGTCACGGTGAACGAATAAAACCGCGCCGAACGTCTCTCGTCAGGCCGTGCTCTCTCCAATAATTCGCTTTCACCGAGGCAATAGTCGAGATCGTGGTCACGGTGAACGAATAAAACCGCGCCGAACGTCTCTCGTCAGGCCGTGCTCTCTCCAATAATTCGCTTTCACCGAGGCAATAGCCGAGATCGTGGTGACGGTGAACGAATAAAACCGCGCCGAACGTCTCTCGTCAGGCCGTGCTCTCTCCAATAATTCGCTTTCACCGAGGCAATAGCCGAGATCGTGGTCACGGTGAACGAATAAAACCGCGCCGAACGTCTCTCGTCAGGCCGTGCTCTCTCCAATAATTCGCTTTCACCGAGGCAATAGCCGAGATCGTGATCACGGTGAACGAATAAAACCGCGCCGAACGTCTCTCGTCAGGCCGTGCTCTCTCCAATAATTCGCTTTCACCGAGGCAATAGCCGAGATCGTGGTCACGGTGAACGAATAAAACGGCGCCAAACGTCTCTCGTCAGGCCGTGCTCTCTCCAATAATTCGCTTTCACCGAGGCAATAGCCGAGATCGTGGTCATGGTGAACGAATAAAACCGCGCCGAACGTCTCTCGTCAGGCCGTGCTCTCTCCAATAATTCGCTTTCACCGAGGCAATAGCCGAGATCGTGGTCACGGTGAACGAATAAAACGGCGCCAAACGTCTCTCGTCAGGCCGTGCTCTCTCCAACAATTCGCTTTCACCGAGGCAATAGCCGAGATCGTGGTCACGGTGAACGAATAAAACGGCGCCAAACGTCTCTCGTCTGGCCGTGCTCTCTCCAATAATTCGCTTTCACCGAGGCAATAGCCGAGATCGTGGTCACGGTGAACGAATAAAACCGCGCCGAACGTCTCTCGTCAGGCCGTGCTCTCTCCAATAATTCGCTTTCACCGAGGCAATAGCCGAGATCGTGGTCACGGTGAACGAATAAAACGGCGCCAAACGTCTCTCGTCAGGCCGTGCTCTCTCCAATAATTCGCTTTCACCGAGGCAATAGCCGAGATCGTGGTCACGGTGAACGAATAAAACCGCGCCGAACGTCTCTCGTCAGGCCGTGCTCTCTCCAATAATTCGCTTTCACCGAGGCAATAGCCGAGATCGTGGTCACGGTGAACGAATAAAACGGCGCCAAACGTCTCTCGTCAGGCCGTGCTCTCTCCAATAATTCGCTTTCACCGAGGCAATAGCCGAGATCGTGGTCACGGTGAACGAATAAAACGGCGCCAAACGTCTCTCGTCAGGCCGTGCTCTCCAATATTTCGCTTTCACCGAGGCAATAGCCGAGATCGTGGTCACGGTGAACGAATAAAACCGCGCCGAACGTCTCTCGTCAGGCCGTGCTCTCTCCAATAATTCGCTTTCACCGAGGCAATAGCCGAGATCGTGGTCACGGTGAACGAATAAAACGGCGCCAAACGTCTCTCGTCAGGCCGTGCTCTCTCCAATAATTCGCTTTCACCGAGGCAATAGCCGAGATCGTGGTCACGGTGAACGAATAAAACCGCGCCGAACGTCTCTCGTCAGGCCGTGCTCTCTCCAATAATTCGCTTTCACCGAGGCAATAGCCGAGATCGTGGTCACGGTGAACGAATAAAACGGCGCCAAACGTCTCTCGTCAGGCCGTGCTCTCTCCAATAATTCGCTTTCACCGAGGCAATAGCCGAGATCGTGGTCACGGTGAACGAATAAAACCGCGCCGAACGTCTCTCGTCAGGCCGTGCTCTCTCCAATAATTCGCTTTCACCGAGGCAATAGCCGAGATCGTGGTCACGGTGAACGAATAAAACGGCGCCAAACGTCTCTCGTCAGGCCGTGCTCTCTCCAATAATTCGCTTTCACCGAGGCAATAGCCGAGATCGTGGTCACGGTGAACGAATAAAACGGCGCCAAACGTCTCTCGTCAGGCCGTGCTCTCTCCAATAATTCGCTTTCACCGAGGCAATAGCCGAGATCGTGGTCACGGTGAACGAAAAAAACCGCGCCGAACGTCTCTCGTCAGGCCGTGCTCTCTCCAATAATTCGCTTTCACCGAGGCAATAGCCGAGATCGTGGTCACGGTGAACGAATAAAACGGCGCCAAACGTCTCTCGTCAGGCCGTGCTCTCTCCAATAATTCGCTTTCACCGAGGCAATAGCCGAGATCGTGGTCACGGTGAACGAATAAAACGGCGCCAAACGTCTCTCGTCAGGCCGTGCTCTCTCCAATAATTCGCTTTCACCGAGGCAATAGCCGAGATCGTGGTCACGGTGAACGAATAAAACGGCGCCAAACGTCTCTCGTCAGGCCGTGCTCTCTCCAATAATTCGCTTTCACCGAGGCAATAGCCGAGATCGTGGTCACGGTGAACGAATAAAACGGCGCCAAACGTCTCTCGTCAGGCCGTGCTCTCTCCAATAATTCGCTTTCACCGAGGCAATAGCCGAGATCGTGGTCACGGTGAACGAATAAAACGGCGCCAAACGTCTCTCGTCAGGCCGTGCTCTCTCCAATAATTCGCTTTCACCGAGGCAATAGCCGAGATCGTGGTCACGGTGAACGAATAAAACCGCGCCGAACGTCTCTCGTCAGGCCGTGCTCTCTCCAATAATTCGCTTTCACCGAGGCAATAGCCGAGATTGTGGTCACGGTGAACGAATAAAACGGCGCCAAACGTCTCTCGTCAGGCCGTGCTCTCTCCAATAATTCGCTTTCACCGAGGCAATAGGCGAGATCGTGGTCACGGTGAACGAATAAAACGGCGCCAAACGTCTCTCGTCAGGCCGTGCTCTCTCCAATAATTCGCTTTCACCGAGGCAATAGCCGAGATCGTGGTCACGGTGAACGAATAAAACGGCGCCAAACGTCTCTCGTCAGGCTGTGCTCTCTCCAATAATTCGCTTTCACCGAGGCAATAGCCGAGATCGTGGTCAGGGTGAACGAATAAAACCGCGCCGAACGTCTCTCGTCAGGCCGTGCTCTCTCCAATAGTTCGCTTTCACCGAGGCAATAGCCGAGATCGTGGTCACGGTGAACGAATAAAACCGCGCCGAACGTCTCTCGTCAGGCCGTGCTCTCTCCAATAATTCGCTTTCACCGAGGCAATAGCCGAGATCGTGGTCACGGTGAACGAATAAAACGGCGCCAAACGTCTCTCGTCAGGCCGTGCTCTCTCCAATAATTCGCTTTCACCGAGGCAATAGCCGAGATCGTGGTCACGGTGAACGAATAAAACCGCGCCGAACGTCTCTCGTCAGGCCGTGCTCTCTCCAATAATTCGCTTTCACCGAGGCAATAGCCGAGATCGTGGTCACGGTGAACGAATAAAACGGCGCCAAACGTCTCTCGTCAGGCCGTGCTCTCTCCAATAATTCGCTTTCACCGAGGCAATAGCCGAGATCGTGGTCACGGTGAATGAATAAAACAGCGCCAAACGTCTCTCGTCAGGCCGTGCTCTCTCCAATAATTCGCTTTCACCGAGGCAATAGCCGAGATCGTGGTGACGGTGAACGAATAAAACGGCGCCAAACGTCTCTCGTCAGGCCGTGCTCTCTCCAATAATTCGCTTTCACCGAGGCAATAGCCGAGATCGTGGTCACGGTGAACGAATAAAACGGCGCCAAACGTCTCTCGTCAGGCCGTGCTCTCTCCAATAATTCGCTTTCACCGAGGCAATAGCCGAGATCGTGGTCACGGTGAACGAATAAAACGGCGCCAAACGTCTCTCGTCAGGCCGTGCTCTCTCCAATAATTCGCTTTCACCGAGGCGATAGCCGAGATCGTGGTCACGGTGAACGAATAAAACGGCGCCAAACGTCTCTCGTCAGGCCGTGCTCTCTCCAATAATTCGCTTTCACCGAGGCAATAGCCGAGATCGTGGTCACGGTGAACGAATAAAACGGCGCCAAACGTCTCTCGTCAGGCCGTGCTCTCTCCAATAATTCGCTTTCACCGAGGCAATAGCCGAGATCGTGGTCACGGTGAACGAATAAAACGGCGCCAATCGTCTCTCGTCAGGCCGTGCTCTCTCCAATAATTCGCTTTCACCGAGGCAATAGCCGAGATCGTGGTCACGGTGAACGAATAAAACGGCTCCAAACGTCTCTCGTCAGGCCGTGCTCTCTCCAATAATTCGCTTTCACCGAGGCAATGGCCGAGATCGTGGTCACGGTGAACGAATAAAACGGCGCCAAACGTCTCTCGTCAGGCCGTGCTCTCTCCAATAATTCGCTTTCACCGAGGCAATAGCCGAGATCGTGGTCACGGTGAACGAATAAAACGGCGCCAAACGTCTCTCGTCAGGCCGTGCTCTCTCCAATAATTCGCTTTCACCGAGGCAATAGCCGAGATCGTGGTCACGGTGAACGAATAAAACGGCGCCTAACGTCTCTTGTCAGGCCGTGCTCTCTCCAATAATTCGCTTTCACCGAGGCAATAGCCGAGATCGTGGTCACGGTGAACGAATAAAACGGCGCCAAACGTCTCTCGTCAGGCCGTGCTCTCTCCAATAATTCGCTTTCATCGAGGCAATAGCCGAGATCGTGGTCACGGTGAACGAATAAAACGGCGCCAAACGTCTCTCGTCAGGCCGTGCTCTCTCCAATAATTCGCTTTCACCGAGGCAATAGCCGAGATCGTGGTCACGGTGAACGAATAAAACGGCGCCAAACGTCTCTCGTCAGGCCGTGCTCTCTCCAATAATTTGCTTTCACCGAGGCAATAGCCGAGATCGTGGTCACGGTGAACGAATAAAACGGCGCCAAACGTCTCTCGTCAGGCCGTGCTCTCTCCAATAATTCGCTTTCACCGAGGCAATAGATCGTGGTCACGGTGAACGAATAAAACGGCGCCAAACGTCTCTCGTCAGGCCGTGCTCTCTCCAATAATTCGCTTTCACCGAGGCAGTAGCCGAGATCGTGGTCACGGTGAACGAATAAAACGGCGCCAAACGTCTCTCGTCAGGCCGTGCTCTCTCCAATAATTCGCTTTCACCGAGGCAATAGCCGAGATCGTGGTCACGGTGAACGAATAAAACGGCACCAAACGTCTCTCGTCAGGCCGTGCTCTCTCCAATAATTCGCTTTCACCGAGGCAATAGCCGAGATCGTGGTCACGGTGAACAAATAAAACGGCGCCAAACGTCTCTCGTCAGGCCATGCTCTCTCCAATAATTCGCTTTCACCGAGGCGATAGCCGAGATCGTGGTCACGGTGAACGAATAAAACGGCGCCAAACGTCTCTCGTCAGGCCGTGCTCTCTCCAATAATTCGCTTTCACCGAGGCAATAGCCGAGATCGTGGTCACGGTGAACGAATAAAACGGCGCCAAACGTCTCTCGTCAGGCCGTGCTCTCTCCAATAATTCGCTTTCACCGAGGCAATAGCCGAGATCGTGGTCACGGTGAACGAATAAAACGGCGCCAAACGTCTCTCGTCAGGCCGTGCTCTCTCCAATAATTCACTTTCACCGAGGCAATAGCCAAGATCGTGGTCACGGTGAACGTATAAAACCGCGCCGAACGTCTCTCGTCAGGCCGTGCTCTCTCCAATAATTCGCTTTCACCGAGGCAATAGCCGAGATCGTGGTCACGGTGAACGAATAAAACGGCGCCAAACGTCTCTCGTCAGGCCGTGCTCTCTCCAATAATTCGCTTTCACCGAGGCAATAGCCGAGATCGTGGTCACGGTGAACGAATAAAACGGAGCCAAACGTCTCTCGTCAGGCCGTGCTCTCTCCAATAATTCGCTTTCACCGAGGCAATAGCCGAGATCGTGGTCACGGTGAACGAATAAAACCGCGCCGAACGTCTCTCGTCAGGCTGTGCTCTCTCCAATAATTCGCTTTCACCGAGGCAATAGCCGAGATCGTGGTCACGGTGAACGAATAAAACGGCGCCAAACGTCTCTCGTCAGGCCGTGCTCTCTCCAATAATTCGCTTTCACCGAGGCAATAGCCGAGATCGTGGTCACGGTGAACGAATAAAACGGCGCCAAACGTCTCTCGTCAGGCCGTGCTCTCTCCAATAATTCGCTTTCACCGAGGCAATAGCCGAGATCGTGGTCACGGTGAACGAATAAAACGGCGCCAAACGTCTCTCGTCAGGCCGTGCTCTCTCCAATAATTCGCTTTCACCGAGGCAATAGCCGAGATCGTGGTCACGGTGAACGAATAAAACGGCGCCAAACGTCTCTCGTCAGGCCGTGCTCTCTCCAATAATTCGCTTTCACCGAGGCAATAGCCGAGATCGTGGTCACGGTGAACGAATAAAACGGCGCCAAACGTCTCTCGTCAGGCCGTGCTCTCTCCAATAATTCGCTTTCACCGAGGCAATAGGCGAGATCGTGGTCACGGTGAACGAATAAAACGGCGCCAAACGTCTCTCGTCAGGCCGTGCTCTCTCCAATAATTCGCTTTCACCGAGGCAATAGCCGAGATCGTGGTCACGGTGAACGAATAAAACGGCGCCAAACGTCTCTCGTCAGGCCGTGCTCTCTCCAATAATTCGCTTTCACCGAGGCAATAGGCGAGATCGTGGTCACGGTGAACGAATAAAACGGCGCCAAACGTCTCTCGTCAGGCCGTGCTCTCTCCAATAATTCGCTTTCACCGAGGCAATAGGCGAGATCGTGGTCACGGTGAACGAATAAAACGGCGCCAAACGTCTCTCGTCAGGCCGTGCTCTCTCCAATAATTCGCTTTCACCGAGGCAATAGCCGAGATCGTGGTCACGGTGAACGAATAAAACGGCGCCAAACGTCTCTCGTCAGGCCGTGCTCTCTCCAATAATTCGCTTTCACCGAGGCAATAGCCGAGATCGTGGTCACGGTGAACGAATAAAACGGCGCCAAACGTCTCTCGTCAGGCCGTGCTCTCTCCAATAATTCGCTTTCACCGAGGCAATAGGCGAGATCGTGGTCACGGTGAACGAATAAAACGGCGCCAAACGTCTCTCGTCAGGCCGTGCTCTCTCCAATAATTCGCTTTCACCGAGGCAATAGGCGAGATCGTGGACACGGTGAACGAATAAAACGGCGCCAAACGTCTCTCGTCAGGCCGTGCTCTCTCCAATAATTCGCTTTCACCGAGGCAATAGGCGAGATCGTGGTCACGGTGAACGAATAAAACGGCGCCAAACGTCTCTCGTCAGGCCGTGCTCTCTCCAATAATTCGCTTTCACCGAGGCAATAGGCGAGATCGTGGTCACGGTGAACGAATAAAACGGCGCCAATGTCTCTCGTCAGGCCGTGCTCTCTCCAATAATTCGCTTTCACCGAGGCAATAGGCGAGATCGTGGTCACGGTGAACGAATAAAACGGCGCCAAACGTCTCTCGTCAGGCCGTGCTCTCTCCAATAATTCGCTTTCACCGAGGCAATAGGAGAGATCGTGGTCACGGTGAACGAATAAAACGGCGCCAAACGTCTCTCGTCAGGCCGAGCTCTCTCCAATAATTCGCTTTCACCGAGGCAATAGCCGAGATCGTGGTCACGGTGAACGAATAAAACGGCGCCAAACGTCTCTCGTCAGGCCGTGCTCTCTCCAATAATTCGCTTTCACCGAGGCAATAGCCGAGATCGTGGTCACGGTGAACGAATAAAACGGCGCCAAACGTCTCTCGTCAAGCCGTGCTCTCTCCAATAATTCGCTTTCACCGAGGCAATAGCCGAGATCGTGGTCACGGTGAACGAATAAAACGGCGCCAAACGTCTCTCGGCAGGCCGTGCTCTCTCCAATAATTCGCTTTCACCGAGGCAATAGCCGAGATCGTGGTCACGGTGAACGAATAAAACGGCGCCAAACGTCTCTCGTCAGGCCGTGCTCTCTCCAATAATTCGCTTTCCCCGAGGCAATAGGCGAGATCGTGGTCACGGTGAACGAATAAAACGGCGCCAAACGTCTCTCGTCAGGCCGTGCTCTCTCCAATAATTCGCTTTCACCGAGGCAATAGGCGAGATCGTGGTCACGGTGAACGAATAAAACGGCGCCAAACGTCTCTCGTCAGGCCGTGCTCTCTCCAATAATCCGCTTTCACCGAGGCAATAGCCGAGATCGTGGTCACGGTGAACGAATAAAACGGCGCCAAGCGTCTCTCGTCAGGCCGTGCTCTCTCCAATAATTCGCTTTCACCGAGGCAATAGGCGAGATCGTGGTCACGGTGAACGAATAAAACGGCGCCAAACGTCTCTCGTCAGGCCGTGCTCTCTCCAATAATTCGCTTTCACCGAGGCAATAGCCGAGATCGTGGTCACGGTGAACGAATAAAACGGCGCCAAACGTCTCTCGTCAGGCCGTGCTCTCTCCAATAATTCGCTTTCACCGAGGCAATAGGCGAGATCGTGGTCACGGTGAACGAATAAAACGGCGCCAAACGTCTCTCGTCAGGCCGTGCTCTCTCCAATAATTCGCTTTCACCGAGGCAATCGGCGAGATCGTGGTCACGGTGAACGAATAAAACGGCGCCAAACGTCTCTCGTCAAGCCGTGCTCTCTCCAATAATTCGCTTTCACCGAGGCAATAGCCGAGATCGTGGTCACGGTGAACGAATAAAACGGCGCCAAACGTCTCTCGTCAGGCCGTGCTCTCTCCAATAATTCGCTTTCACCGAGGCAATAGCCGAGATCGTGGTCACGGTGAACGAATAAAACGGCGCCAAACGGCTCTCGTCAGGCCGTGCTCTCTCCAATAATTCGCTTTCACCGAGGCAATAGCCGAGATCGTGGTCACGGTGAACGAATAAAACGGCGCCAAACGTCTCTCGTCAGGCCGTGCTCTCTCCAATAATTCGCTTTCACCGAGGCAATAGGCGAGATCGTGGTCACGGTGAACGAATAAAACGGCGCCAAACGTCTCTCGTCAGGCCGTGCTTTCTCCAATAATTCGCTTTCACCGAGGCAATAGCCAAGATCGTGGTCACGGTGAACGAATAAAACGGCGCCAAACGTCTCTCGTCAGGCCGTGCTCTCTCTAATAATTCGCTTTCACCGAGGCAATAGCCGAGATCGTGGTCACGGTGAACGAATAAAACGGCGCCAAACGTCTCTCGTCAGGCCGTGCTCTCTCCAATAATTCGCCTTCACCGAGGCAATAGCCGAGATCGTGGTCACGGTGAACGAATAAAACGGCGCCAAACGTCTCTCGTCAGGCCGTGCTCTTTCCAATAATTCGCTTTCACCGAGGCAATAGCCGAGATCGTGGTCACGGTGAACGAATAAAACGGCGCCAAACGTCTCTCGTCAGGCCGTGCTCTCTCCAATAATTCGCTTTCACCGAGGCAATAGCCGAGATCGTGGTCACGGTGAACGAATAAAACCGCGCCGAACGTCTCTCGTCAGGCCGTGCTCTCCAATAATTCGCTTTCACCGAGGCAATAGCCGAGATCGTGGTCACGGTGAACGAATAAAACGGCGCCAAACGTCTCTCGTCAGGCCGTGCTCTCTCCAATAATTCGCTTTCACCGAGGCAATAGCCGAGATCGTGGTCACGGTGAACGAATAAAACGGCGCCAAACGTCTCTCGTCAGGCCGTGCTCTCTCCAATAATTCGCTTTCACCGAGGCAATAGCCGAGATCGTGGTCACGGTGAACGAATAAAACGGCGCCAAACGTCTCTCGTCAGGCCGTGCTCTCTCCAATAATTCGCTTTCACCGAGGCAATAGGCGAGATCGTGGTCACGGTGAACGAATAAAACGGCGCCAAACGTCTCTCGTCAGGCCGTGCTCTCTCCAATAATTCGCTTTCACCGAGGCAATAGCCGAGATCGTGGTCACGGTGAACGAATAAAACGGCGCCAAACGTCTCTCGTCAGGCCGTGCTCTCTCCAATAATTCGCTTTCACCGAGGCAATAGCCGAGATCGTGGTCACGGTGAACGAATAAAACGGCGCCAAACGTCTCTCGTCAGGCCGTGCTCTCTCCAATAATTCGCTTTCACCGAGGCAATAGCCGAGATCGTGGTCACGGTGAACGAATAAAACGGCGCCAAACGTCTCTCGTCAGGCCGTGCTCTCTCCAATAATTCGCTTTCACCGAGGCAATAGCCGAGATCGTGGTCACGGTGAACGAATAAAACGGCGCCAAACGTCTCTCGTCAGGCCGTGCTCTCTCCAATAATTCGCTTTCACCGAGGCAATAGCCGAGATCGTGGTCACGGTGAACGAATAAAACGGCGCCAAACGTCTCTCGTCAGGCCGTGCTCTCTCTAATAATTCGCTTTCACCGAGGCAATAGCCGAGATCGTGGTCACGGTGAACGAATAAAACGGCGCCAAACGTCTCTCGTCAGGCCGTGCTCTCTCCAATAATTCGCTTTCACCGAGGCAATAGCCGAGATCGTGGTCACGGTGAACGAATAAAACCGCGCCGAACGTCTCTCGTCAGGCCGGGCTCTCTCCAATAATTCGCTTTCACCGAGGCAATAGCCGAGATCGTGGTCACGGTGAACGAATAAAACGGCGCCAAACGTCTCTCGTCAGGCCGTGCTCTCTCTAATAATTCGCTTTCACCGAGGCAATAGCCGAGATCGTGGTCACGGTGAACGAATAAAACGGCGCCAAACGTCTCTCGTCAGGCCGTGCTCTCTCCAATAATTCGCCTTCACCGAGGCAATAGCCGAGATCGTGGTCACGGTGAACGAATAAAACGGCGCCAAACGTCTCTCGTCAGGCCGTGCTCTTTCCAATAATTCGCTTTCACCGAGGCAATAGCCGAGATCGTGGTCACGGTGAACGAATAAAACGGCGCCAAACGTCTCTCGTCAGGCCGTGCTCTCTCCAATAATTCGCTTTCACCGAGGCAATAGCCGAGATCGTGGTCACGGTGAACGAATAAAACCGCGCCAAACGTCTCTCGTCAGGCCGTGCTCTCTCCAATAATTCGCTTTCACCGAGGCAATAGCCGAGATCGTGGTCACGGTGAACGAATAAAACCGCGCCGAACGTCTCTCGTCAGGCCGTGCTCTCCAATAATTCGCTTTCACCGAGGCAATAGCCGAGATCGTGGTCACGGTGAACGAATAAAACGGCGCCAAACGTCTCTCGTCAGGCCGTGCTCTCTCCAATAATTCGCTTTCACCGAGGCAATAGCCGAGATCGTGGTCACGGTGAACGAATAAAACGGCGCCAAACGTCTCTCGTCAGGCCGTGCTCTCTCCAATAATTCGCTTTCACCGAGGCAATAGCCGAGATCGTGGTCACGGTGAACGAATAAAACGGCGCCAAACGTCTCTCGTCAGGCCGTGCTCTCTCCAATAATTCGCTTTCACCGAGGCAATAGGCGAGATCGTGGTCACGGTGAACGAATAAAACGGCGCCAAACGTCTCTCGTCAGGCCGTGCTCTCTCCAATAATTCGCTTTCACCGAGGCAATAGCCGAGATCGTGGTCACGGTGAACGAATAAAACGGCGCCAAACGTCTCTCGTCAGGCCGTGCTCTCTCCAATAATTCGCTTTCACCGAGGCAATAGCCGAGATCGTGGTCACGGTGAACGAATAAAACGGCGCCAAACGTCTCTCGTCAGGCCGTGCTCTCTCCAATAATTCGCTTTCACCGAGGCAATAGCCGAGATCGTGGTCACGGTGAACGAATAAAACGGCGCCAAACGTCTCTCGTCAGGCCGTGCTCTCTCCAATAATTCGCTTTCACCGAGGCAATAGCCGAGATCGTGGTCACGGTGAACGAATAAAACGGCGCCAAACGTCTCTCGTCAGGCCGTGCTCTCTCCAATAATTCGCTTTCACCGAGGCAATAGCCGAGATCGTGGTCACGGTGAACGAATAAAACGGCGCCAAACGTCTCTCGTCAGGCCGTGCTCTCTCTAATAATTCGCTTTCACCGAGGCAATAGCCGAGATCGTGGTCACGGTGAACGAATAAAACGGCGCCAAACGTCTCTCGTCAGGCCGTGCTCTCTCCAATAATTCGCTTTCACCGAGGCAATAGCCGAGATCGTGGTCACGGTGAACGAATAAAACCGCGCCGAACGTCTCTCGTCAGGCCGGGCTCTCTCCAATAATTCGCTTTCACCGAGGCAATAGCCGAGATCGTGGTCACGGTGAACGAATAAAACGGCGCCAAACGTCTCTCGTCAGGCCGTGCTCTCTCCAATAATTCGCTTTCACCGAGGCAAGGCGAGATCGTGGTCACGGTGAACGAATAAAACCGCGCCAAACGTCTCTCGTCAGGCCGTGCTCTCTCCAATAATTCGCTTTCACCGAGGCAATAGGCGAGATCGTGGTCACGGTGAACGAATAAAACGGCGCCAAACGTCTCTCGTCAGGCCGTGCTCTCTCCAATCATTCGCTTTCACCGAGGCAATAGCCGAGATCGTGGTCACGGGTGAACGAATAAAACCGCGCCAAACGTCTCTCGTCAGGCCGTGCTCTCTCCAATAATTCGCTTTCACCGAGGCAATAGGCGAGATCGTGATCACGGTGAACGAATAAAACCGCGCCAAACGTCTCCCGTCAGGCCGTGCTCTCTCCAATAATTCGCTTTCACCGAGGCAATAGGCGAGATCGTGGTCACGGTGAACGAATAAAACGGCGCCAAACGTCTCTCGTCAGGCCGTGCTCTCTCCAATAATTCGCTTTCACCGAGGCAATAGCCGAGATCGTGGTCACGGTGAACGAATAAAACCGCGCCAAACGTCTCTCGTCAGGCCGTGCTCTCTCTCCAATAATTCGCTTTCACCGAGGCAATAGCCGAGATCGTGGTCACGGTGAACGAATAAAACCGCGCCGAACGTCTCTCGTCAGGCCGTGCTCTCTCCAATAATTCGCTTTCACCGAGGCAATAGCCGAGATCGTGGTCACGGTGAACGAATAAAACCGCGCCAAACGTCTCTCGTCAGGCCGTGCTCTCTCCAATAATTCGCTTTCACCGAGGCAATAGCCGAGATCGTGGTCACGGTGAACGAATAAAACGGCGCCAAACGTCTCTCGTCAGGCCGTGCTCTCTCCAATAATTCGCTTTTACCGAGGCAATAGCCGAGATCGTGGTCACGGTGAACGAATAAAACCGCGCCAAACGTCTCTCGTCAGGCCGTGCTCTCTCCAATAATTCGCTTTCACCGAGGCAATAGCCGAGATCGTGGTCACGGTGAACGAATAAAACCGCGCCGAACGTCTCTCGTCAGGCCGTGCTCTCTCCAATAATTCGCTTTCACCGAGGCAATAGCCGAGATCGTGGTCACGGTGAACGAATAAAACCGCGCCAAACGTCTCTCGTCAGGCCGTGCTCTCTCCAATAATTCGCTTTCACCGAGGCAATAGCCGAGATCGTGGTCACGGTGAACGAATAAAACCGCGCCGAACGTCTCTCGTCAGGCCGTGCTCTCTCCAATAATTCGCTTTCACCGAGGCAATAGTCGAGATCGTGGTCACGGTGAACGAATAAAACCGCGCCGAACGTCTCTCGTCAGGCCGTGCTCTCTCCAATAATTCGCTTTCACCGAGGCAATAGCCGAGATCGTGGTCACGGTGAACGAATAAAACGGCGCCAAACGTCTCTCGTCAGGCCGTGCTCTCTCCAATAATTCGCTTTCACCGAGGCAATAGCCGAGATCGTGGTCACGGTGAACGAATAAAACCGCGCCAAACGTCTCTCGTCAGGCCGTGCTCTCTCCAATAATTCGCTTTCACCGAGGCAATAGCCGAGATCGTGGTCACGGTGAACGAATAAAACCGCGCCAAACGTCTCTCGTCAGGCCGTGCTCTCTCCAATAATTCGCTTTCACCGAGGCAATAGGCGAGATCGTGGTCACGGTGAACGAATAAAACGGCGCCAAACGTCTCTCGTCAGGCCGTGCTCTCTCCAATAATTCGCTTTCACCGAGGCAATAGGCGAGATCGTGGTCACGGTGAACGAATAAAACCGCGCCAAACGTCTCTCGTCAGGCCGTGCTCTCTCCAATAATTCGCTTTCACCGAGGCAATAGCCGAGATCGTGGTCACGGTGAACGAATAAAACGGCGCCAAACGTCTCTCGTCAGGCCGTGCTCTCTCCAATAATTCGCTTTCACCGAGGCAATAGCCGAGATCGTGGTCCCGGTGAACGAATAAAACCGCTCCAAACGTCTCTCGTCAGGCCGTGCTCTCTCCAATAATTCGCTTTCACCGAGGCAATAGGCGAGATCGTGGTCACGGTGAACGAATAAAACCGCGCCAAACGTCTCTCGTCAGGCCGTGCTCTCTCCAATAATTCGCTTTCACCGAGGCAATAGGCGAGATCGTGGTCACGGTGAACGAATAAAACCGCGCCGAACGTCTCTCGTCAGGCCGTGCTTACTCCAATAATTCGCTCTCACCGAGGCAATAGGCGAGATCGTGCTCACGGTGAACGAATAAAACCGCGCCAAACGTCTCTCGTCAGGCCGTGCTCTCTCCAATAATTCGCTTTCACCGAGGCAATAGGCGAGATCGTGGTCACGGTGAACGAATAAAACGGCGCCAAACGTCTCTCGTCAGGCCGTGCTCTCTCCAATAATTCGCTTTCACCGAGGCAATAGGCGAGATCGTGGTCACGGTGAACGAATAAAACCGCGCCAAACGTCTCTCGTCAGGCCGTGCTCTCTCCAATAATTCGCTTTCACCGAGGCAATAGGCGAGATCGTGGTCACGGTGAACGAATAAAACCGCGCCAAACGTCTCTCGTCAGGCCGTGCTCTCTCCAATAATTCGCTTTCACCGAGGCAATAGGTGAGATCGTGGTCACGGTGAACGAATAAAACCGCGCCGAATGTCTCTCGTCAGGCCGTGCTCTCTCCAATAATTCGCTTTCACCGAGGCAATAGGCGAGATCGTGGTCACGGTGAACGAATAAAACGGCGCCAAACGTCTCTCGTCAGGCCGTGCTCTCTCCAATAATTCGCTTTCACCGAGGCAATAGGCGAGATCGTGGTCACGGTGAACGAATAAAACCGCGCCGAACGTCTCTCGTCAGGCCGTGCTCTCTCCAATAATTCGCTTTCACCGAGGCAATAGGCGAGATCGTGGTCACGGTGAACGAATAAAACCACGCCAAACGTCTCTCGTCAGGCCGTGCTCTCTCGAATAATTCGCTTTCACCGAGGCAATAGGCGAGATCGTGGTCACGGTGAACGAATAAAACCGCGCCGAACGTCTCTCGTCAGGCCGTGCTTACTCCAATAATTCGCTTTCACCGAGGCAATAGGCGAGATCGTGGTCACGGTGAACGAATAAAACCGCGCCAAACGTCTCTCGTCAGGCCGTGCTCTCTCCAATAATTCGCTTTCACCGAGGCAATAGGCGAGATCGTGGTCACGGTGAACGAATAAAACGGCGCCAAACGTCTCTCGTCAGGCCGAGCTCTCTCCAATAATTCGCTTTCACCGAGGCAATAGGCGAGATCGTGGTCACGGTGAACGAATAAAACCGCGCCAAACGTCTCTCGTCAGGCCGTGCTCTCTCCAATAATTCGCTTTCACCGAGGCAATAGGCGAGATCGTGGTCACGGTGAACGAATAAAACCGCGCCAAACGTCTCTCGTCAGGCCGTGCTCTCTCCAATAATTCGCTTTCACCGAGGCAATAGGCGAGATCGTGGTCACGGTGAACGAATAAAACGGCGCCAAACGTCTCTCGTCAGGCCGTGCTCTCTCCAATAATTGGCTTTCACCGAGGCAATAGGCGAGATCGTGGTCACGGTGAACGAATAAAACCGCGCCGAACGTCTCTCGTCAGGCCGTGCTCTCTCCAATAATTCGCTTACACCGAGGCAATAGGCGAGATCGTGGTCACGGTGAACGAATAAAACGGCGCCAAACGTCTCTCGTCAGGCCGTGCTCTCTCCAATAATTCGCTTTCACCGAGGCAATAGGCGAGATCGTGGTCACGGTGAACGAATAAAACCGCGCCAAACGTCTCTCGTCAGGCCGTGCTCTCTCCAATAATTCGCTTTCACCGAGGCAATAGGCGAGATCGTGGTCACGGTGAACGAATAAAACCGCGCCAAACGTCTCTCGTCAGGCCGTGCTCTCTCCAATAATTCGCTTTCACCGAGGCAATAGGCGAGATCGTGGTCACGGTGAACGAATAAAACCGCGCCAAACGTCTCTCGTCAGGCCGTGCTCTCTCCAATAATTCGCTTTCACCGAGGCAATAGGCGAGATCGTGGTCACGGTGAACGAATAAAACCGCACCAAACGTCTCTCGTCAGGCCGTGCTCTCTCCAATAATTCGCTTTCACCGAGGCAACAGGCGAGATCGTGGTCACGGTGAACGAATAAAACGGCGCCAAACGTCTCTCGTCAGGCCGTGCTCTCTCCAATAATTCGCTTTCACCGAGGCAATAGGCGAGATCGTGGTCACGGTGAACGAATAAAACCGCGCCGAACGTCTCTCGTCAGGCCGTGCTCTCTCCAATAATTCGCTTTCACCGAGGCAATAGGCGAGATCGTGGCCACGGTGAACGAATAAAACGGCGCCAAACGTCTCTCGTCAGGCCGTGCTCTCTCCAATAATTCGCTTTCACCGAGGCAATAGCCGAGATCGTGGTCACGGTGAACGAATAAAACCGCGCCAAACGTCTCTCGTCAGGCCGTGCTCTCTCCAATAATTCGCTTTCGCCGAGGCAATAGGCGAGATCGTGGTCACGGTGAACGAATAAAACCGCGCCAAACGTCTCTCGTCAGGCCGTGCTCTCTCCAATAATTCGCTTTCACCGAGGCAATAGGCGAGATCGTGGTCACGGTGAACGAATAAAACCGCGCCAAACGTCTCTCGTCAGGCCGTGCTCTCTCCAATAATTCGCTTTCACCGAGGCAATAGGCGAGATCGTGGTCACGGTGAACGAATAAAACCGCGCCAAACGTCTCTCGTCAGGCCGTGCTCTCTCCAATAATTGGCTTTCACCGAGGCAATAGGCGAGATCGTGGTCACGGTGAACGAATAAAACCGCGCCAAACGTCTCTCGTCAGGCCGTGCTCTCTCCAATAATTCGCTTTCACCGAGGCAATAGGCGAGATCGTGGTCACGGTGAACGAATAAAACCGCGCCAAACGTCTCTCGTCAGGCCGTGCTCTCTCCAATAATTCGCTTTCACCGAGGCAATAGGCGAGATCGTGGTCACGGTGAACGAATAAAACCGCGCCAAACGTCTCTCGTCAGGCCGTGCTCTCTCCAATAATTCGCTTTCACCGAGGCAATAGGCGAGATCGTGGTCACGGTGAACGAATAAAACCGCGCCAAACGTCTCTCGTCAGGCCGTGCTCTCTCCAATAATTCGCTTTCACCGAGGCAATAGGCGAGATCGTGGTCACGGTGAACGAATAAAACCGCGCCGAACGTCTCTCGTCAGGCCGTGCTTACTCCAATAATTCGCTTTCACCGAGGCAATAGGCGAGATCGTGGTCACGGTGAACGAATAAAACCGCGCCAAACGTCTCTCGTCAGGCCGTGCTCTCTCCAATAATTCGCTTTCACCGAGGCAATAGGCGAGATCGTGGTCACGGTGAACGAATAAAACGGCGCCAAACGTCTCTCGTCAGGCCGTGCTCTCTCCAATAATTCGCTTTCACCGAGGCAATAGGCGAGATCGTGGTCACGGTGAACGAATAAAACCGCGCCGAACGTCTCTCGTCAGGCCGTGCTCTCTCCAATAATTCGCTTTCACCGAGGCAATAGGCGAGATCGTGGTCACGGTGAACGAATAAAGCCGCGCCGAACGTCTCTCGTCAGGCCGTGCTCTCTCCAATAATTCGCTTTCACCGAGGCAATAGGCGAGATCGTGGTCACGGTGAACGAATAAAACCGCGCCAAACGTCTCTCGTCAGGCCGTGCTCTCTCCAATAATTCGCTTTCACCGAGGCAATAGGCGAGATCGTGGTCACGGTGAACGAATAAAACCGCGCCGAACGTCTCTCGTCAGGCCGTGCTCTCTCCAATAATTCGCTTTCACCGAGGCAATAGTCGAGATCGTGGTCACGGTGAACGAATAAAACCGCGCCAAACGTCTCTCTTCAGGCCGTGCTCTCTCCAATAATTCGCTTTCGCCGAGGCAATAGGCGAGATCGTGGTCACGGTGAACGAATAAAACCGCGCCAAACGTCTCTCGTCAGGCCGTGCTCTCTCCAATAATTCGCTTTCACCGAGGCAATAGGCGAGATCGTGGTCACGGTGAACGAATAAAACCGCGCCGAACGTCTCTCGTCAGGCCGTGCTTACTCCAATAATTCGCTTTCACCGAGGCAATAGGCGAGATCGTGGTCACGGTGAACGGATAAAACCGCGCCAAACGTCTCTCGTCAGGCCGTGCTCTCTCCAATAATTCGCTTTCACCGAGGCAATAGCCGAGATCGTGGTCACGGTGAACGAATAAAACGGCGCCAAACGTCTCTCGTCAGGCCGTGCTCTCTCCAATAATTCGCTTTCACCGAGGCAATAGCCGAGATCGTGGTCACGGTGAACGAATAAAACGGCGCCAAACATCTCTCGTCAGGCCGTGCTCTCTCCAATAATTCGCTTTCACCGAGGCAATAGCCGAGATAGTGGTCACGGTGAACGAATAAAACGGCGCCAAACGTCTCTCGTCAGGCCGTGCTCTCTCCAATAATTCGCTTTCACCGAAGCAATAGCCGAGATCGTGGTCACGGTGAACGAATAAAACCGCGCTGAACGTCTCTCGTCAGGCCGTGCTCTCTCCAATAATTCGCTTTCACCGAGGCAATAGCCGAGATCGTGGTCACGGTGAACGAATAAAACGGCGCCAAACGTCTCTCGTCAGGCCGTGCTCTCTCCAATAATTCGCTTTCACCGAGGCAATAGCCGAGATCGTGGTCACGGTGAACGAATAAAACGGCGCCAAACGTCTCTCGTCAGGCCGTGCTCTCTCCAATAATTCGCTTTCACCGAGGCAATAGCCGAGATCGTGGTCACGGTGAACGAATAAAACGGCGCCAAACGTCTCTCGTCAGGCCGTGCTCTCTCCAATAATTCGCTTTCACCGAGGCAATAGCCGAGATCGTGGTCACGGTGAACGAATAAAACGGCGCCAAACGTCTCTCGACAGGCCGTGCTCTCTCCAATAATTCGCTTTCACCGAGGCAATAGCCGAGATCGTGGTCACGGTGGACGAATAAAACCGCGCCGAACGTCTCTCGTCAGGCCGTGCTCTCTCCAATAATTCGCTTTCACCGAGGCAATAGCCGAGATCGTGGTCACGGTGAACGAATAAAACCGCGCCGAACGTCTCTCGTCAGGCCGTGCTCTCTCCAATAATTCGCTTTCACCGAGGCAATAGCCGAGATCGTGGTCACGGTGAACGAATAAAACGGCGCCAAACGTCTCTCGTCAGGCCGTGCTCTCTCCAATAATTCGCTTTCACCGAGGCAATAGCCGAGATCGTGGTCACAGTGAACGAATAAAACGGCGCCAAACGTCTCTCGTCAGGCCGTGCTCTCTCCAATAATTCGCTTTCACTGAGGCAATAGCCGAGATCGTTGTCACGGTGAACGAATAAAACGGCGCCAAACGTCTCTCGTCAGGCCGTGCTCTCTCCAATAATTCGCTTTCACCGAGGCAATAGCCGAGATCGTGGTCACGGTGAACGAATAAAACCGCGCCGAACGTCTCTCGTCAGGCCGTGCTCTCTCCAATAATTCGCTTTCACCGAGGCAATAGCCGAGATCGTGGTCACGGTGAACGAATAAAACCGCGCCGAACGTCTCTCGTCAGGCCGTGCTCTCTCCAATAATTCGCTTTCACCGAGGCAACAGCCGAGATCGTGGTCACGGTGAACGAATAAAACGGCGCCCAAACGTCTCTCGTCAGGCCGTGCTCTCTCCAATAATTCGCTTTCACCGAGGCAATAGCCGAGATCGTGGTCACGGTGAACGAATAAAACGGCGCCAAACGTCTCTCGTCAGGCCGTGCTCTCTCCAATAATTCGCTTTCACCGAGGCAATAGCCGAGATCGTGGTCACGGTGAACGAATAAAACGGCGCCAAACGTCTCTCGTCAGGCCGTGCTCTCTCCAATAATTCGCTTTCACCGAGGCAATAGCCGAGATCGTGGTCACGGTGAACGAATAAAACGGCGCCAAACGTCTCTCGTCAGGCCGTGCTCTCTCCAATAATTCGCTTTCACCGAGGCAATAGCCGAGATCGTGGTCACGGTGAACAAATAAAACGGCGCCAAACGTCTCTCGTCAGGCCGTGCTCTCTCCAATAATTCGCTTTCACCGAGGCAATAGCCGAGATCGTGGTCACGGTGAACGAATAAAATGGCGCCAAACGTCTCTCGTCAGGCCGTGCTCTCTCCAATAATTCGCTTTCACAAAGGCAATAGGCGAGATCGTGGTCACGGTGAACGAATAAAACGGCGCCAAACGTCTCTCGTTAGGCCGTGCTCTCTCCAATAATTCGCTTTCACCGAGGCAATAGCCGAGATCGTGGTCACGGTGAACGAATAAAACGGCACCAAACGTCTCTCGTCAGGCCGTGCTCTCTCCAATAATTCGCTTTCACCGAGGCAATAGCCGAGATCGTGGTCACGGTGAACGAATAAAACGGCGCCAAACGTCTCTCGTCAGGCCGTGCTCTCTCCAATAATTCGCTTTCACCGAGGCAATAGTCGAGATCGTGGTCACGGTGAACGAATAAAACGGCGCCAAACGTCTCTCGTCAGGCCGTGCTCTCTCCAATAATTCGCTTTCACCGAGGCAATAGCCGAGATCGTGGTCACGGTGAACGAATAAAACGGCGCCAAACGTCTCTCGTCAGGCCGTGCTCTCTCCAATAATTCGCTTTCACCGAGGCAATAGCCGAGATCGTGGTCACGGTGAACGAATAAAACGGCGCCAAACGTCTCTCGTCAGGCCGTGCTCTCTCCAATAATTCGCTTTCACCGAGGCAATAGCCGAGATCGTGGTCACGGTGAACGAATATAACGGCGCCAAACGTCTCTCGTCAGGCCGTGCTCTCTCCAATAATTCGCTTTCACCGAGGCAATAGCCGAGATCGTGGTCACGGTGAACGAATAGAACGGCGCCAAACGTCTCTCGTCAGGCCGTGCTCTCTCCAATAATTCGCTTTCACCGAGGCAATAGCCGAGATCGTGGTCACGGTGAACGAATAAAACGGCGCCAAACGTCTCTCGTCAGGCCGTGCTCTCTCCAATAATTCGCTTTCACCGAGGCAATAGCCGAGATCGTGGTCACGGTGAACGAATAAAACGGCGCCAAACGTCTCTCGTCAGGCCGTGCTCTCTCCAATAATTCGCTTTCATCGAGGCAATAGCCGAGATCGTGGTCACGGTGAACGAATAAAACGGCGCCAAACGTCTCTCGTCAGGCCGTGCTCTCTCCAATAATTCGCTTTCACCGAGGCAATAGCCGAGATCGTGGTCACGGTGAACGAATAAAACGGCGCCAAACGTCTCTCGTCAGGCCGTGCTCTCTCCAATAATTCGCTTTCACCGAGGCAATAGCCGAGATCGTGGTCACGGTGAACGAATAAAACGGCGCCAAACGTCTCTCGTCAGGCCGTGCTCTCTCCAATAATTCGCTTTCACCGAGGCAATAGCCGAGATCGTGGTCACGGTGAACGAATAAAACCGCGCCAAACGTCTCTCGTCAGGCCGCGCTCTCTCCAATATTTCGCTTTCACCGAGGCAACAGGCGAGATCGTGGTCACGGTGAACGAATAAAACGGCGCCAAACGTCTCTCGTCAGGCCGTGCTCTCTCCAATAATTCGCTTTCACCGAGGCAATAGGCGAGATCGTGGGTCACGGTGAACGAATAAAACGGCGCCGAACGTCTCTCGTCAGGCCGTGCTCTCTCCAATAATTCGCTTTCACCGAGGCAATAGGCGAGATCGTGGTCACGGTGAACGAATAAAACCGCGCCAAACGTCTCTCGTCAGGCCGTGCTCTCTCCAATAATTCGCTTTCACCGAGGCAATAGGCGAGATCGTGGTCACGGTGAACGAATAAAACCGCGCCGAACGTCTCTCGTCAGGCCATGCTCTCTCCAATAATTCGCTTTCACCGAGGCAATAGCCGAGATCGTGGTCGCGGTGAACGAATAAAACCGCGCCGAACGTCTCTCGTCAGGCCGTGCTCTCTCCAATAATTCGCTTTCACCGAGGCAATAGCCGAGATCGTGGTCACGGTGAACGAATAAAACCTCGCCAAACGTCTCTCGTCAGGCCGTGCTCTCTCCAATAATTCGCTTTCACCGAGGCAATAGCCGAGATCGTGGTCACGGTGAACGAATAAAACCGCGCCGAACGTCTCTCGTCAGGCCGTGCTCTCTCCAATAATTCGCTTTCACCGAGGCAATAGCCGAGATCGTGGTCACGGTGAACGAATAAAACCGCGCCGAACGTCTCTCGTCAGGCCGTGCTCTCTCCAATAATTCGCTTTCACCGAGGCAATAGCCGAGATCGTGGTCACGGTGAACGAATAAAACCGCGCCGAACGTCTCTCGTCAGGCCGTGCTTTCTCCAATAATTCGCTTTCACCGAGGCAATAGCCGAGATCGTGGTCACGGTGAACGAATAAAACATCGCCAAACGTCTCTCGTCAGGCCGTGCTCTCTCCAATAATTCGCTTTCACCGAGGCAATAGCCGAGATCGTGGTCACGGTGAACGAATAAAACCGCGCCGAACGTCTCTCGTCAGGCCGTGCTCTCTCCAATAATTCGCTTTCACCGAGGCAATAGCCGAGATCGTGGTCACGGTGAACGAATAAAACCGCGCCGAACGTCTCTCGTCAGGCCGTGCTCTCTCCAATAATTCGCTTTCACCGAGGCAATAGCCGAGATCGTTGTCACGGTGAACGAATAAAACCGCGCCAAACGTCTCTCGTCAGGCCTTGCTCTCTCCAATAATTCGCTTTCACCGAGGCAATAGCCGAGATCGTGGTCACGGTGAACGAATAAAACCGCGCCAAACGTCTCTCGTCAGGCCGTGCTCGCTCCAATAATTCGCTTTCACCGAGGCAATAGCCGAGATCGTGGTCACGGTGAACGAATAAAACCGCGCCAAACGTCTCTCGTCAGGCCGTGCTCTCTCCAATAATTCGCTTTCACCGAGGCAATAGCTGAGATCGTGGTCACGGTGAACGAATAAAACCGCGCCAACCGTCTCTCGTCAGGCCGTGCTCTCTCCAATAATTCGCTTTCACCGAGGCAATAGCCGAGATCGTGGTCACGGTGAACGAATAAAACCGCGCCGAACGTCTCTCGTCAGGCCGTGCTCTCTCCAATAATTCGCTTTCACCGAGGCAATAGCCGAGATCGTGGTCACGGTGAACGAATAAAACCGCGCCGAACGTCTCTCGTCAGGCCGTGCTCTCTCCAATAATTCGCTTTCACCGAGGCAATAGCAAGATCGTGGTCACGGTGAACAAATAAAACCGCGCCGAACGTCTCTCGTCAGGCCGTGCTCTCTCCAATAATTCGCTTTCACCGAGGCAATAGCCGAGATCGTGGTCACAGTGAACGAATAAAACCGCGCCAAACGTCTCTCGTCAGGCCGTGCTCTCTCCAATAATTCGCTTCCACCGAGGCAATAGCCGAGATCGTGGTCACGGTGAACGAATAAAACCGCGCCGTACGTCTCTCGTCAGGCCGTGCTCTCTCCAATAATTCGCTTTCACCGAGGCAATAGCCGAGATCGTGGTCACGGTGAACGAATAAAACCGCGCCGAACGTCTCTCGTCAGGCCGTGCTCTCTCCAATAATTCGCTTTCACCGAGGCAATAGCCGAGATCGTGGTCACGGTGAACGAATAAAACCGCGCCGAACGTCTCTCGTCAGGCCGTGCTCTCTCCAATAATTCGCTTTCACCGAGGCAATAGCCGAGATCGTGGTCACGGTGAACGAATAAAACCGCGCCGAACGTCTCTCGTTAGGCCGTGCTCTCTCCAATAATTCGCTTTCACCGAGGCAATAGCCGAGATCGTGGTCACGGTGAACGAATAAAACCGCGCCAAACGTCTCTCGTCAGGCCGTGCTCTCTCCAATAATTCGCTTTCACCGAGGCAATAGCCGAGATCGTGGTCACGGTGAACGAATAAAACCGCGCCGAACGTCTCTCGTCAGGCCGTGCTCTCTCCAATAATTCGCTTTCACCGAGGCAATAGCCGAGATCGTGGTCACGGTGAACGAATAAAACCGCGCCGAACGTCTCTCGTCAGGCCGTGCTCTCTCCAATAATTCGCTTTCACCGAGGCAAAAGCCGAGATCGTGGTCACGGTGAACGAATAAAACCGCGCCAAACGTCTCTCGTCAGGCCGTGCTCTCTCCAATAATTCGCTTTCACCGAGGCAATAGCCGAGATCGTGGTCACGGTGAACGAATAAAACCGCGCCGAACGTCTCTCGTCAGGCCGTGCTCTCTCCAATAATTCGCTTTCACCGAGGCAATAGCCGAGATCGTGGTCACAGTGAACGAATAAAACCGCGCCGAACGTCTCTCGTCAGGCCGTGCTCTCTCCAATAATTCGCTTTCACCGAGGCAATAGCCGAGATCGTGGTCACGGTGAACGAATAAAACCGCGCCGAACGTCTCTCGTCAGGCCGTGCTCTCTCCAATAATTCGCTTTCACCGAGGCAATAGCCGAGATCGTGGTCACGGTGAACGAATAAAACCGCGCCGAACGTCTCTCGTCAGGCCGTGCTCTCTCCAATAATTCGCTTTCACCGAGGCAATAGCCGAGATCGTGGTCACGGCGAACGAATAAAACCGCGCCGAACGTCTCTCGTCAGGCCGTGCTCTCTCCAATAATTCGCTTTCACCGAGGCAATAGCCGAGATCGTGGTCACGGTGAACGAATAAAACCGCGCCAAACGTCTCTCGTCAGGCCGTGCTCTCTCCAATAATTCGCTTTCACCGAGGCAATAGCCGAGATCGTGGTCACGGTGAACGAATAAAACCGCGCCGAACGTCTCTCGTCAGGCCGTGCTCTCTCCAATAATTCGCTTTCACCGAGGCAATAGCCGAGATCGTGGTCACGGTGAACGAATAAAACCGCGCCGAATGTCTCTCGTCAGGCCGTGCTCTCTCCAATAATTCGCTTTCACCGAGGCAATAGCCGAGATCGTGGTCACGGTGAACGAATAAAACCGCGCCGAACGTCTCTCGTCAGGCCGTGCTCTCTCCAATAATTCGCTTTCACCGAGGCGATAGCCGAGATCGTGGTCACGGTGAACGAATAAAACCGCGCCAAACGTCTCTCGTCAGGCCGTGCTCTCTCCAATAATTCGCTTTCACCGAGGCAATAGCCGAGATCGTGGTCACGGTGAACGAATAAAACCGCGCCGAACGTCTCTCGTCAGGCCGTGCTCTCTCCAATAATTCGCTTTCACCGAGGCAATAGCCGAGATCGTGGTCACGGTGAACGAATAAAACCGCGCCGAACGTCTCTCGTCAGGCCGTGCTCTCTCCAATAATTCGCTTTCACCGAGGCAATAGCCGAGATCGTGGTCACGGTGAACGAATAAAACCGCGCCAAACGTCTCTCGTCAGGCCGTGCTCTCTCCAATAATTCGCTTTCACCGAGGCAATAGCCGAGATCGTGGTCACGGTGAACGAATAAAACCGCGCCGAACGTCTCTCGTCAGGCCGTGCTCTCTCCAATAATTCGCTTTCACCGAGGCAATAGCCGAGATCGTGGTCACGGTGAACGAATAAAACCGCGCCGAACGTCTCTCGTCAGGCCGTGCTCTCTCCAATAATTCGCTTTCACCGAGGCAATAGCCGAGATCGTGGTCACGGTGAACGAATAAAACCGCGCCGAACGTCTCTCGTCAGGCCGTGCTCTCTCCAATAATTCGCTTTCACCGAGGCAATAGCCGAGATCGTGGTCACGGTGAACGAATAAAACCGCGCCGAACGTCTCTCGTCAGGCCGTGCTCTCTCCAATAATTCACTTCCACCGAGGCAATAGCCGAGATCGTGGTCACGGTGAACGAATAAAACCGCGCCAAACGTCTCTCGTCAGGCCGTGCTCTCTCCAATAATTCGCTTTCACCGAGGCAATAGCCGAGATCGTGGTCACGGTGAACGAATAAAACCGCGCCAAACGTCTCTCGTCAGGCCGTGCTCTCTCCAATA
Organism: Ixodes scapularis; assembly: GCF_016920785.2. NCBI lineage: Eukaryota > Metazoa > Arthropoda > Arachnida > Ixodida > Ixodidae > Ixodes > Ixodes scapularis. The sequence goes on from NW_024610433.1 coordinate 216,288, forward strand.
ATTCGCTTTCACCGAGGCAATAGCCGGGATTGTGGTCACGGTGAACGAATAAAACCGCGCCGAACGTCTCTCGTCAGGCCGTGCTCTCTCCAATAATTCGCTTTCACCGAGGCAATAGCCGAGATCGTGGTCACGGTGAACGAATAAAACCGCGCCGAACGTCTCTCGTCAGGCCGTGCTCTCTCCAATAATTCGCTTTCACCGAGGCAATAGCCGAGATCGTGGTCACGGTGAACGAATAAAACCGCGCCAAACGTCTCTCGTCAGGCCGTGCTCTCTCCAATAATTCGCTTTCACCGAGACAATAGCCGAGATCGTGGTCACGGTGAACGAATAAAACCGCGCCGAACGTCTCTCGTCAGGCCGTGCTCTCTCCAATAATTCGCTTTCACCGAGGCAATAGCCGAGATCGTGGTCACGTTGAACGAATAAAACCGCGCCGAACGTCTCTCGTCAGGCCGTGCTCTCTCCAATAATTCGCTTTCACCGAGGCAATAGCCGAGATCGTGGTCACGGTGAACGAATAAAACCGCGCCGAACGTCTCTCGTCAGGCCGGGCTCTCTCCAATAATTCGCTTTCACCGAGACAATAGCCGAGATCGTGGTCACGGTGAACGAATAAAACCGCGCCGAACGTCTCTCGTCAGGCCGTGCTCTCTCCAATAATTCGCTTTCACCGAGGCAATAGCCGAGATCGTGGTCACGGTGAACGAATAAAACCGCGCCAAACGTCTCTCGTCAGGCCGTGCTCTCTCCAATAATTCGCTTTCACCGAGGCAATAGCCGAGATCGTGGTCACGGTGAACGAATAAAACCGCGCCGAACGTCTCTCGTCAGGCCGTGCTCTCTCCAATAATTCGCTTTAACCGAGGCAATAGCCGAGATCGTGGTCACGGTGAACGAATAAAACCGCGCCGAACGTCTCTCGTCAGGCCGTGCTCTCTCCAATAATTCGCTTTCACCGAGGCAATAGCCGAGGTCGTGGTCACGGTGAACGAATAAAACCGCGCCGAACGTCTCTCGTCAGGCCGTGCTCTCTCCAATAATTCGCTTTCACCGAGGCAATAGCCGAGATCGTGGTCACGGTGAACGAATAAAACCGCGCCGAACGTCTCTCGTCAGGCCGTGCTCTCTCCAATAATTCGCTTTCACCGAGGCAATAGCCGAGATCGTGGTCACGGTGAACGAATAAAACCGCGCCGGACGTCCCTCGTCAGGCCGTGCTCTCTCGAATAATTCGCTTTCACCGAGGCTATAGCCGAGATCGTGGTCACGGTGAACGAATAAAACCGCGCCGAACGTCTCTCGTCAGGCCGTGCTCTCTCCAATAATTCGCTTTCACCGAGGCAATAGCCGAGATCGTGGTCATGGTGAACGAATAAAACCGCGCCGAACGTCTCTCGTCAGGCCGTGCTCTCTCCAATAATTCGCTTTCACCGAGGCAATAGCCGAGATCGTGGTCACGGTGAACGAATAAAACCGCGCCGAACGTCTCCGTCAGGCCGTGCTCTCTCCAATAATTCGCTTTCACCGAGACAATAGCCGAGATCGTGGTCACGGTGAACGAATAAAACCGCGCCGAACGTCTCTCGTCAGGCCGTGCTCTCTCCAATAATTCGCTTTCACCGAGGCAATAGCCGAGATCGTGGTCACGGTGAACGAATAAAACCGCGCCGAACGTCTCTCGTCAGGCCGTGCTCTCTCCAATAATTCGCTTTCACCGAGGCAATAGCCGAGATCGTGGTCACGGTGAACGAATAAAACCGCGCCGAACGTCTCTCGTCAGGCCGTGCTCTCTCCAATAATTCGCTTTCACCGAGGCAATAGCCGAGATTGTGGTCACGGTGAACGAATAAAACCGCGCCGAACGTCTCTCGTCAGGCCGTGCTCTCTCCAATAATTCGCTTTCACCGAGACAATAGCCGAGATCGTGGTCACGGTGAACGAATAAAACCGCGCCGAACGTCTCTCGTCAGGCCGTGCTCTCTCCAATAATTCGCTTTCACCGAGGCAATAGCCGAGATCGTGGTCACGGTGAACGAATAAAACCGCGCCGAACGTCTCTCGTCAGGCCGTGCTCTCTCCAATAATTCGCTTTCACCGAGGCAATAGCCGAGATCGTGGTCACGGTGAACGAATAAAACCGCGCCGAACGTCTCTGGTCAGGCCGTGCTCTCTCCAATAATTCGCTTCCACCGAGGCAATAGCCGAGATCGTGGTCACGGTGAACGAATATAACCGCGCCAAACGTCTCTCGTCAGGCCGTGCTCTCTCCAATAATTCGCTTTCACCGAGGCAATAGCCGAGATCGTGGTCACGGTGAACGAATAAAACCGCGCCAAACGTCTCTCGTCAGGCCGTGCTCTCTCCAATAATTCGCTTTCACCGAGGCAATAGCCGAGATCGTGGTCACGGTGAACGAATAAAACCGCGCCGAACGTCTCTCGTCAGGCCGTGCTCTCTCCAATAATTCGCTTTCACCGAGGCAATAGCAGAGATCGTGGTCACGGTGAACGAATAAAACCGCGCCAAACGTCTCTCGTCAGGCCGTGCTCTCTCCAATAATTCGCTTTCACCGAGGCAATAGCCGAGATCGTGGTCACGGTGAACGAATAAAACCGCGCCAAACGTCTCTCGTCAGGCCGTGCTCTCTCCAATAATTCGCTTTCACCGAGGCAATAGCCGAGATCGTGGTCACGGTGAACGAATAAAACCGCGCCAAACGTCTCTCGTCAGGCCGTGCTCTCTCCAATAATTCGCTTTCACCGAGGCAATAGCCGAGATCGTGGTCACGGTGAACGAATAAAACCGCGCCAAACGTCTCTCGTCAGGCCGTGCTCTCTCAAATAATTCGCTTTCACCGAGGCAATAGCCGAGATCGTGGTCACGGTGAACGAATAAAACCGCGCCAAACGTCTCTCGTCAGGCCGTGCTCTCTCCAATAATTCGCTTTCACCGAGGCAATGCCCGAGATCGTGGTCACGGTGAACGAATAAAACCGCGCCAAACGTCTCTCGTCAGGCCGTGCTCTCACCAATAATTCGCTTTCACCGAGGCAATAGCCGAGATCGTGGTCACGGTGAACGAATAAAACCGCGCCAAACGTCTCTCGTCAGGCCGTGCTCTCTCCAATAATTCGCTTTCACCGAGGCAATAGCCGAGATCGTGGTCACGGTGAACGAATAAAACCGCGCCAAACGTCTCTCGTCAGGCCGTGCTCTCTCCAATAATTCGCTTTCACCGAGGCAATAGCCGAGATCGTGGTCACGGTGAACGAATAAAACCGCGCCCAACGTCTCTCGTCAGGCCGTGCTCTCTCCGATAATTCGCTTTCACCGAGGCAATAGCCGAGATCGTGGTCACGGTGAACGAATAAAACCGCGCCGAACGTCTCTCGTCAGGCCGTGCTCTCTCCAATAATTCGCTTTCACCGAGGCAATAGCCGAGATCGTGGTCACGGTGAACGAATAAAACCGCGCCGAACGTCTCTCGTCAGGCCGTGCTCTCTCCAATAATTCGCTTTCACCGAGGCAATAGCCGAGATCGTGGTCACGGTGAACGAATAAAACCGCGCCGAACGTCTCTCGTCAGGCCGTGCTCTCTCCAATAATTCGCTTTCACCGAGGCAATAGCCGAGATCGTGGTCACGGTGAACGAATAAAACCGCGCCGAACGTCTCTCGTCAGGCCGTGCTCTCTCCAATAATTCGCTTTCACCGAGGCAATAGCCGAGATCGTGGTCACGGTGAACGAAAAAAAACCGCGCCAAACGTCTCTCGTCAGGCCGTGCTCTCTCCAATAATTCGCTTTCACCGAGGCAATAGCCGAGATCGTGGTCACGGTGAACGAATAAAACCGCGCCGAACGTCTCTCGTCAGGCCGTGCTCTCTCCAATAATTCGCTTTCACCGAGACAATAGCCGAGATCGTGGTCACGGTGAACGAATAAAACCGCGCCGAACGTCTCTCGTCAGGCCGTGCTCTCTCCAATAATTCGCTTTCACCGAGGCAATAGTCGAGATCGTGGTCACGGTGAACGAATAAAACCGCGCCGAACGTCTCTCGTCAGGCCGTGCTCTCTCCAATAATTCGCTTTCACCGAGGCAATAGCCGAGATCGTGGTCACGGTGAACGAATAAAACCGCGCCGAACGTCTCTCGTCAGGCCGTGCTCTCTCCAATAATACGCTTTCACCGAGGCAATAGCCGAGATCGTGGTCACGGTGAACGAATAAAACCGCGCCAAACGTCTCTCGCCAGGCCGTGCTCTCTCCAATAATTCGCTTTCACCGAGGCAATAGACGCCGTCGTGGTCACGGTGAACGAATAAAACCGCGCCAAACGTCTCTCGTCAGGCCGTGCTCTCTCCAATAATTCGCTTTCACCGAGGCAATAGCCGAGATCGTGGTCACGGTGAACGAATAAAACCGCGCCGAACGTCTCTCGTCAGACCGTGCTCTCTCCAATAATTCGCTTTCACCGAGGCAATAGCCGAGATCGTGGTCACGGTGAACGAATAAAACCGCGCCAAACGTCTCTCGTCAGGCCGTGCTCTCTCCAATAATTCGCTTTCACCGAGGCAATAGCCAAAATCGTGGTCACGGTGAACGAATAAAACCGCGCCAAACGTCTCTCGTCAGGCCGTGCTCTCTCCAATAATTCGCTTTCACCGAGGCAATAGCCGAGATTGTGGTCACGGTGAACGAATAAAACCGCGCCAAACGTCTCTCGTCAGGCCGTGCTCTCTCCAATAATTCGCTTTCACCGAGGCAATAGCCGAGATCGTGGTCACGGTGAACGAATAAAACCGCGCCAAACGTCTCTCGTCAGGCCGTGCTCTCACCAATAATTCGCTTTCACCGAGGCAATAGCCGAGATCGTGGTCACGGTGAACGAATAAAACCGCGCCAAACGTCTCTCGTCAGGCCGTGCTCTCTCCAATAATTCGCTTTCACCGAGGCAATAGCCGAGATCGTGGTCACGGTGAACGAATAAAACCGCGCCAAACGTCTCTCGTCAGGCCGTGCTCTCTCCAATAATTCGCTTTCACCGAGGCAATAGCCGAGATCGTGGTCACGGTGAACGAATAAAACCGCGCCCAACGTCTCTCGTCAGGCCGTGCTCTCTCCGATAATTCGCTTTCACCGAGGCAATAGCCGAGATCGTGGTCACGGTGAACGAATAAAACCGCGCCGAACGTCTCTCGTCAGGCCGTGCTCTCTCCAATAATTCGCTTTCACCGAGGCAATAGCCGAGATCGTGGTCACGGTGAACGAATAAAACCGCGCCGAACGTCTCTCGTCAGGCCGTGCTCTCTCCAATAATTCGCTTTCACCGAGGCAATAGCCGAGATCGTGGTCACGGTGAACGAATAAAACCGCGCCGAACGTCTCTCGTCAGGCCGTGCTCTCTCCAATAATTCGCTTTCACCGAGGCAATAGCCGAGATCGTGGTCACGGTGAACGAATAAAACCGCGCCGAACGTCTCTCGTCAGGCCGTGCTCTCTCCAATAATTCGCTTTCACCGAGGCAATAGCCGAGATCGTGGTCACGGTGAACGAAAAAAACCGCGCCAAACGTCTCTCGTCAGGCCGTGCTCTCTCCAATAATTCGCTTTCACCGAGGCAATAGCCGAGATCGTGGTCACGGTGAACGAATAAAACCGCGCCGAACGTCTCTCGTCAGGCCGTGCTCTCTCCAATAATTCGCTTTCACCGAGACAATAGCCGAGATCGTGGTCACGGTGAACGAATAAAACCGCGCCGAACGTCTCTCGTCAGGCCGTGCTCTCTCCAATAATTCGCTTTCACCGAGGCAATAGTCGAGATCGTGGTCACGGTGAACGAATAAAACCGCGCCGAACGTCTCTCGTCAGGCCGTGCTCTCTCCAATAATTCGCTTTCACCGAGGCAATAGCCGAGATCGTGGTCACGGTGAACGAATAAAACCGCGCCGAACGTCTCTCGTCAGGCCGTGCTCTCTCCAATAATACGCTTTCACCGAGGCAATAGCCGAGATCGTGGTCACGGTGAACGAATAAAACCGCGCCAAACGTCTCTCGCCAGGCCGTGCTCTCTCCAATAATTCGCTTTCACCGAGGCAATAGACGCCGTCGTGGTCACGGTGAACGAATAAAACCGCGCCAAACGTCTCTCGTCAGGCCGTGCTCTCTCCAATAATTCGCTTTCACCGAGGCAATAGCCGAGATCGTGGTCACGGTGAACGAATAAAACCGCGCCGAACGTCTCTCGTCAGACCGTGCTCTCTCCAATAATTCGCTTTCACCGAGGCAATAGCCGAGATCGTGGTCACGGTGAACGAATAAAACCGCGCCAAACGTCTCTCGTCAGGCCGTGCTCTCTCCAATAATTCGCTTTCACCGAGGCAATAGCCAAAATCGTGGTCACGGTGAACGAATAAAACCGCGCCAAACGTCTCTCGTCAGGCCGTGCTCTCTCCAATAATTCGCTTTCACCGAGGCAATAGCCGAGATTGTGGTCACGGTGAACGAATAAAACCGCGCCAAACGTCTCTCGTCAGGCCGTGCTCTCTCCAATAATTCGCTTTCACCGAGGCAATAGCCGAGATCGTGGTCACGGTGAACGAATAAAACCGCGCCAAACGTCTCTAGTCAGGCCGTGCTCTCTCCAATAATTCGCTTTCACCGAGGCAATAGCCGAGATCGTGGTCACGGTGAACGAATAAAACCGCGCCAAACGTCTCTCGTCAGGCCGTGCTCTCTCCAATAATTCGCTTTCACCGAGGCAATAGCCGAGATCGTGGTCACGGTGAACGAATAAAACCGCGCCAAACGTCTCTCGTCAGGCCGTGCTCTCTCCAATAATTCGCTTTCACCGAGGCAATAGCCGAGATCGTGGTCACGGTGAACGAATAAAACCGCGCCAAACGTCTCTCGTCAGGCCGTGCTCTCACCAATAATTCGCTTTCACCGAGGCAATAGCCGAGATCGTGGTCACGGTGAACGAATAAAACCGCGCCAAACGTCTCTCGTCAGGCCGTGCTCTCTCCAATATTTCGCTTTCACCGAGGCAATAGCCGAGATCGTGGTCACGGTGAACGAATAAAACCGCGCCAAACGTCTCTCGTCAGGCCGTGCTCTCTCCAATAATTCGCTTTCACCGAGGCAATAGCCGAGATCGTGGTCACGGTGAACGAATAAAACCGCGCCAAACGTCTCTCGTCAGGCCGTGCTCTCTCCAATAATTCGCTTTCACCGAGGCAATAGCCGAGATCGTGGTCACGGTGAACGAATAAAACCGCGCCAAACGTCTCTCGTCAGGCCGTGCTCTCTCCAATAATTCGCTTTCACCGAGGCAATAGCCGAGATCGTGGTCACGGTGAACGAATAAAACCGCGCCAAACGTCTCTCGTCAGGCCGTGCTCTCTCCAATAATTCGCTTTCACCGAGGCAATAGCCGAGATCGTGGTCACGGTGAACGAATAAAACCGCGCCAAACGTCTCTCGTCAGGCCGTGCTCTCTCCAATAATTCGCTTTCACCGAGGCAATAGCCGAGATCGTGGTCACGGTGAACGAATAAAACCGCGCCAAACGTCTCTCGTCAGGCCGTGCTCTCACCAATAATTCGCTTTCACCGAGGCAATAGCCGAGATCGTGGTCACGGTGAACGAATAAAACCGCGCCAAACGTCTCTCGTCAGGCCGTGCTCTCTCCAATAATTCGCTTTCACCGAGGCAATAGCCGAGATCGTGACACGGTGAACGAATAAAACCGCGCCAAACGTCTCTCGTCAGGCCGTGCTCTCTCCAATAATTCGCTTTCACCGAGGCAATAGCCGAGATCGTGGTCACGGTGAACGAATAAAACCGCGCCAAACGTCTCTCGTCATGCCGTGCTCTCTCCAATAATTCGCTTTCACCGAGGCAATAGCCGAGATCGTGGTCACGGTGAACGAATAAAACCGCGCCAAACGTCTCTCGTCAGGCCGTGCTCTCTCCAATATTTCGCTTTCACCGACGCAATAGCCGAGATCGTGGTCACGGTGAACGAATAAAACCGCGCCAAACGTCTCTCGTCAGGCCGTGCTCTCTCCAATAATTCGCTTTCACCGAGGCAATAGCCGAGATCGTTGTCACGGTGAACGAATAAAACCGCGCCAAACGTCTCTCGTCAGGCCGTGCTCTCTCCAATATTTCGCTTTCACCGAGGCAATAGCCAAGATTGTGGTCACGGTGAACGAATAAAACCGCGCCAAACGTCTCTCGTCAGGCCGTGCTCTCTCCAATAATTCGCTTTCACCGAGGCAATAGCCGAGATCGTGGTCACGGTGAACGAATAAAACCGCGCCAAACGTCTCTCGTCAGGCCGTGCTCTCTCCAATAATTCGCTTTCACCGAGGCAATAGCCGAGATCGTGGTCACGGTGAACGAATAAAACCGCGCCAAACGTCTCTCGTCAGGCCGTGCTCTCACCAATAATTCGCTTTCACCGAGGCAATAGCCGAGATCGTGGTCACGGTGAACGAATAAAACCGCGCCAAACGTCTCTCGTCAGGCCGTGCTCTCTCCAATAATTCGCTTTCACCGAGGCAATAGCCGAGATCGTGGTCACGGTGAACGAATAAAACCGCGCCAAACGTCTCTCGTCAGGCCGTGCTCTCTCCAATAATTCGCTTTCACCGAGGCAATAGCCGAGATCGTGGTCACGGTGAACGAATAAAACCGCGCCAAACGTCTCTCGTCAGGCCGTGCTCTCTCCAATAATTCGCTTTCACCGAGGCAATAGCCGAGATCGTGGTCACGGTGAACGAATAAAACCGCGCCAAACGTCTCTCGTCAGGCCGTGCTCTCTCCAATAATTCGCTTTCACCGAGGCAATAGCCGAGATCGTTGTCACGGTGTACGAATAAAACCGCGCCAAACGTCTCTCGTCAGGCCGTGCTCTCTCCAATAATTCGCTTTCACCGAGGCAATAGCCGAGATCGTGGTCACGGTGAACGAATAAAACCGCGCCAAACGTCTCTCGTCAGGCCGTGCTCTCTCCAATAATTCGCTTTCACCGAGGCGATAGACGCCGTCGTTGTCACGGTGAACGAATAAAACCGCGCCAAACGTCTCTCGTCAGGCCGTGCTCTCTCCAATAATTCGCTTTCACCGAGGCAATAGCCGAGATCGTGGTCACGGTGAACGAATAAAACCGCGCCGAACGTCTCTCGCCAGGCCGTGCTCTCTCCAATAATTCGCTTTCACCGAGGCAATAGCCGAGATCGTAGTCACGGTGAACGAATAAAACCGCGCCAAACGTCTCTCGTCAGGCCGTGCTCTCTCCAATAATTCGCTTTCACCGAGGCAATAGCCGAGATCGTGGTCACGGTGAACGAATAAAACCGCGCCAAACGTCTCTCGTCAGGCCGTGCTCTCTCCAATAATTCGCTTTCACCGAGGCAATAGCCGAGATCGTGGTCACGGTGAACGAATAAAACCGCGCCAAACGTCTCTCGTCAGGCCGTGCTCTCTCCAATAATTCGCTTTCACCGAGGCAATAGCCGAGATCGTGGTCACGGTGAACGAATAAAACCGCGCCAAACGTCTCTCGTCAGGCCGTGCTCTCTCCAATAATTCGCTTTCACCGAGGCAATAGACGCCGTCGTGGTCACGGTGAACGAATAAAACCGCGCCAAACGTCTCTCGTCAGGCCGTGCTCTCTCCAATAATTCGCTTTCACCGAGGCAATAGCCGAGATCGTGGTCACGGTGAACGAATAAAACCGCGCCGAACGTCTCTCGTCAGGCCGTGCTCTCTCCAATAATTCGCTTTCACCGAGGCAATAGCCGAGATCGTGGTCACGGTGAACGAATAAAACCGCGCCAAACGTCTCTCGTCAGGCCGTGCTCTCTCCAATAATTCGCTTTCACCGAGGCAATAGCCGAGATCGTGGTCACGGTGAACGAATAAAACCGCGCCGAACGTCTCTCGTCAGGCCGTGCTCTCTCCAATAATTCGCTTTCACCGAGGCAATAGCCGAGATCGTGGTCACGGTGAACGAATAAAACCGCGCCAAACGTCTCTCGTCAGGCCGTGCTCTCTCCAATAATTCGCTTTCACCGATACAATAGCCGAGATCATGGTCACGGTGAACGAATAAAACCGCGCCGAACGTCTCTCGTCAGGCCGTGCTCTCTCCAATAATTCGCTTTCACCGAGGCAATAGCCAAGATCGTGGTCACGGTGAACGAATAAAACCGCGCCAAACGTCTCTCGTCAGGCCGTGCTCTCTCCAATAATTCGCTTTCACCGAGGCAATAGCCGAGATCGTGGTCACGGTGAACGAATAAAACCGCGCCGAACGTCTCTCGTCAGGCCGTGCTCTCTCCAATAATTCGCTTTCACCGAGGCAATAGCCGAGATCGTGGTCACGGTGAACGAATAAAACCGCGCCGAACGTCTCTCGTCAGGCCGTGCTCGCTCCAATAATTCGCTTTCACCGAGGCAATAGCCGAGATCGTGGTCACGGTGAACGAATAAAACGGCGCCAAACGTCTCTCGTCAGGCCGTGCTCGCTCCAATAATTCGCTTTCACCGAGGCAATAGCCGAGATCGTGGTCACGGTGAACGAATAAAACGGCGCCAAACGTCTCTCGTCAGGCCGTGCTCGCTCCAATAATTCGCTTTCACCGAGGCAATGGCCGAGATCGTGGTCACGGTGAACGAATAAAACCGCGCCGAACGTCTCTCGTCAGGCCGTGCTCTCTCCAATAATTCGCTTTCACCGAGGCAATAGCCGAGATCGTGGTCACGGTGAACGAATAAAACCGCGCCGAACGTCTCTCGTCAGGCCGTGCTCGCTCCAATAATTCGCTTTCACCGAGGCAATAGCCGAGATCGTGGTCACGGTGAACGAATAAAACGGCGCCAAACGTCTCTCGTCAGGCCGTGCTCTCTCCAATAATTCGCTTTCACCGAGGCAATAGCCGAGATCGTGGTCACGGTGAACGAATAAAACGGCGCCAAACGTCTCTCGTCAGGCCGTGCTCGCTCCAATAATTCGCTTTCACCGAGGCAATAGCCGAGATCGTGGTCACGGTGAACGAATAAAACGGCGCCAAACGTCTCTCGTCAGGCCGTGCTCGCTCCAATAATTCGCTTTCACCGAGGCAATAGCCGAGATCGTGGTCACGGTGAACGAATAAAATGGCGCCAAACGTCTCTCGTCAGGCCGTGCTCGCTCCAATAATTCGCTTTCACCGAGGCAATAGCCGAGATCGTGGTCACGGTGAACGAATAAAACGGCGCCAAACGTCTCTCGTCAGGCCGTGCTCTCTCCAATAATTCGCTTTCACCGAGGCAATAGCCGAGATCGTGGTCACGGTGAACGAATAAAACGGCGCCAAACGTCTCTCGTCAGGCCGTGCTCGCTCCAATAATTCGCTTTCACCGAGGCAATAGCCGAGATCGGGGTCACGGTGAACGAATAAAACGGCGCCAAACGTCTCTCGTCAGGCCGTGCTCGCTCCAATAATTCGCTTTCACCGAGGCAATAGCCGAGATCGTGGTCACGGTGAACGAATAAAACGGCGCCAAACGTCTCTCGTCAGGCCGTGCTCTCTCCAATAATTCGCTTTCACCGAGGCAATAGCCGAGATCGTGGTCACGGTGAACGAATAAAACGGCGCCAAACGTCCCTCGTCAGGCCGTGCTCGCTCCAATAATTCGCTTTCACCGAGGCAATAGCCGAGATCGTGGTCACGGTGAACGAATAAAACGGCGCCAAACGTCTCTCGTCAGGCCGTGCTCGCTCCAATAATTCGCTTTCACCGAGGCAATAGCCGAGATCGTGGTCACGGTGAACGAATAAAACCGCGCCGAAAGTCTCTCGTCAGGCCATGCTCTCTCCAATAATTCGCTTTCACCGAGGCAATAGCCGAGATCGTGGTCACGGTGAACGAATAAAACCGCGCCGAACGTCTCTCGTCAGGCCGTGCTCGCTCCAATAATTCGCTTTCACCGAGGCAATAGCCGAGATCGTGGTCACGGTGAACGAATAAAACGGCGCCAAACGTCTCTCGTCAGGCCGTGCTCGCTCCAATAATTCGCTTTCACCGAGGCAATAGCCGAGATCGTGGTCACGGTCAACGAATAAAACGGCGCCAAACGTCTCTCGTCAGGCCGTGCCCGCTCCAATAATTCGCTTTCACCGAGGCAATAGCCGAGATCGTGGTCACGGTGAACGAATAAAACCGCGCCGAACGTCTCTCGTCAGGCCGTGCTCTCTCCAATAATTCGCTTTCACCGAGGCAATAGCCGAGATCGTGGTCACGGTGAACGAATAAAACCGCGCCGAACGTCTCTCGTCAGGCCGTGCTCGCTCCAATAATTCGCTTTCACCGAGGCAATAGCCGAGATTGTGGTCACGGTGAACGAATAAAACCGCGCCGAACGTCTCTCGTCAGGCCGTGCTCGCTCCAATAATTCGCTTTCACCGAGGCAATAGCCGAGATCGTGGTCACGGTGAACGAATAAAACGGCGCCAAACGTCTCTCGCCAGGCCGTGCTCGCTCCAATAATTCGCTTTCACCGAGGCAATAGCCGAGATCGTGGTCACGGTGAACGAATAAAACCGCGCCGAACGTCTCTCGTCAGGCCGTGCTCTCTCCAATAATTCGCTTTCACCGAGGCAATAGCCGAGATCGTGGTCACGGTGAACGAATAAAACCGCGCCGAACGTCTCTCGTCAGGCCGTGCTCGCTCCAATAATTCGCTTTCACCGAGGCAATAGCCGAGATCGTGGTCACGGTGAACGAATAAAACCGCGCCGAACGTCTCTCGTCAGGCCGTGCTCGCTCCAATAATTCGCTTTCACCGAGGCAATAGCCGAGATCGTGGTCACGGTGAACGAATAAAACGGCGCCAAACGTCTCTCGTCAGGCCGTGCTCGCTCGAATAATTCGCTTTCACCGAGGCAATAGCCGAGATCGTGGTCACGGTGAACGAATAAAACGGCGCCAAACGTCTCTCGTCAGGCCGTGCTCGCTCCAATAATTCGCTTTCACCGAGGCAATAGCCGAGATCGTGGTCACGGTGAACGAATAAAACCGCGCCGAACGTCTCTCGTCAGGCCGTGCTCTCTCCAATAATTCGCTTTCACCGAGGCAATAGCCGAGATCGTGGTCACGGTGAACGAATAAAACGGCGCCAAACGTCTCTCGTCAGGCCGTGCTCGCTCCAATAATTCGCTTTCACCGAGGCAATAGCCGAGATCGTGGTCACGGTGAACGAATAAAACGGCGCCAAACGTCTCTCGTCAGGCCGTGCTCGCTCCAATAATTCGCTTTCACCGAGGCAATAGCCGAGATCGTGGTCACGGTGAACGAATAAAACCGCGCCGAACGTCTCTCGTCAGGCCGTGCTCTCTCCAATAATTCGCTTTCACCGAGGCAATAGCCGAGATCGTGGTCACGGTGAACGAATAAAACGGCGCCAAACGGCTCTCGTCAGGCCGTGCTCGCTCCAATAATTCGCTTTCACCGAGGCAATAGCCGAGATCGTGGTCACGGTGAACGAATAAAACGGCGCCAAACGTCTCTCGTCAGGCCGTGCTCGCTCCAATAATTCGCTTTCACCGAGGCAATAGCCGAGATCGTGGTCACGGTGGACGAATAAAACGGCGCCAAACGTCTCTCGTCAGGCCGTGCTCGCTCCAATAATTCGCTTTCACCGAGGCAATACCCGAGATCGTGGTCACGGCGAACGAATAAAACCGCGCCGAACGTCTCTCGTCAGGCCGTGCTCGCTCCAATAATTCGCTTTCACCGAGGCAATAGCCGAGATCGTGGTCACGGTGAACGAATAAAACCGCGCCGAACGTCTCTCGTCAGGCCGTGCTCGCTCCAATAATTCGCTTTCACCGAGGCAATAGCCGAGATCGTGGTCACGGTGAACGAATAAAACGGCGCCAAACGTCTCTCGTCAGGCCGTGCTCTCTCCAATAATTCGCTTTCACCGAGGCAATAGCCGAGATCGTGGTCACGGTGAACGAATAAAACCGCGCCGAACGTCTCTCGTCAGGCCGTGCTCGCTCCAATAATTCGCTTTCACCGAGGCAATAGCCGAGATCGTGGTCAAGGTGAACGAATAAAACCGCGCCGAACATCTCTCGTCAGGCCGTGCTCGCTCCAATAATTCGCTTTCACCGAGGCAATAGCCGAGATCGTGGTCACGGTGAACGAATAAAACCGCGCCGAACGTCTCTCGTCAGGCCGTGCTCTCTCCAACAATTCGCTTTCACCGAGGCAATAGCCGAGATCGTGGTCACGGTGAACGAATAAAACCGCGCCGAACGTCTCTCGTCAGGCCGTGCTAACTCCAATAATTCGCTTTCACCGAGGCAATAGCCAAGATCGTGGTCACGGTGAACGAATAAAACCGCGCCGAACGTCTCTCGTCAGGCCGTGCTCTCTCCAATAATTCGCTTTCACCGAGGCAATAGCCGAGATCGTGGTCACGGTGAACGAATAAAACGGCGCCAAACGTCTCTCGTCAGGCCGTGCTCGCTCCAATAATTCGCTTTCACCGAGGCAATAGCCGAGATCGTGGTCACGGTGAACGAATGAAACCGCGCCGAACGTCTCTCGTCAGGCCGTGCTCGCTCCAATAATTCGCTTTCACCGAGGCAATAGCCGAGATCGTGGTCACGGTGAACGAATAAAACGGCGCCAAACGTCTCTCGTCAGGCCGTGCTCGCTCCAATAATTCGCTTTCACAGAGGCAATTGCCGAGATCGTGGTCACGGTGAACGAATAAAACGGCGCCAAACGTCTCTCGTCAGGCCGTGCTCTCTCCAATAATTCGCTTTCACCGAGGCAATAGCCGAGATCGTGGTCACGGTGAACGAATAAAACCGCGCCAAACGTCTCTCGTCAGGCCGTGCTCGCTCCAATAATTCGCTTTCACCGAGGCAATAGCCGAGATCGTGGTCACGGTGAACGAATAAAACGGCGCCAAACGTCTCTCGTCAGGCCGTGCTCGCTCCAATAATTCGCTTTCACCGAGGCAATAGCCGAGATCGTGGTCACGGTGGACGAATAAAACGGCGCCAAACGTCTCTCGTCAGGCCGTGCTCGCTCCAATAATTCGCTTTCACCGAGGCAATACCCGAGATCGTGGTCACGGCGAACGAATAAAACCGCGCCGAACGTCTCTCGTCAGGCCGTGCTCGCTCCAATAATTCGCTTTCACCGAGGCAATAGCCGAGATCGTGGTCACGGTGAACGAATAAAACCGCGCCGAACGTCTCTCGTCAGGCCGTGCTCGCTCCAATAATTCGCTTTCACCGAGGCAATAGCCGAGATCGTGGTCACGGTGAACGAATAAAACGGCGCCAAACGTCTCTCGTCAGGCCGTGCTCTCTCCAATAATTCGCTTTCACCGAGGCAATAGCCGAGATCGTGGTCACGGTGAACGAATAAAACCGCGCCGAACGTCTCTCGTCAGGCCGTGCTCGCTCCAATAATTCGCTTTCACCGAGGCAATAGCCGAGATCGTGGTCAAGGTGAACGAATAAAACCGCGCCGAACATCTCTCGTCAGGCCGTGCTCGCTCCAATAATTCGCTTTCACCGAGGCAATAGCCGAGATCGTGGTCACGGTGAACGAATAAAACCGCGCCGAACGTCTCTCGTCAGGCCGTGCTCTCTCCAATTATTCGCTTTCACCGAGGCAATAGCCGAGATCGTGGTTACGGTGAACGAATAAAACCGCGCCGAACGTCTCTCGTCAGGCCGTGCTAACTCCAATAATTCGCTTTCACCGAGGCAATAGCCAAGATCGTGGTCACGGTGAACGAATAAAACCGCGCCGAACGTCTCTCGTCAGGCCGTGCTCTCTCCAATAATTCGCTTTCACCGAGGCAATAGCCGAGATCGTGGTCACGGTGAACGAATAAAACGGCGCCAAACGTCTCTCGTCAGGCCGTGCTCGCTCCAATAATTCGCTTTCACCGAGGCAATAGCCGAGATCGTGGTCACGGTGAACGAATGAAACCGCGCCGAACGTCTCTCGTCAGGCCGTGCTCGCTCCAATAATTCGCTTTCACCGAGGCAATAGCCGAGATCGTGGTCACGGTGAACGAATAAAACGGCGCCAAACGTCTCTCGTCAGGCCGTGCTCGCTCCAATAATTCGCTTTCACAGAGGCAATTGCCGAGATCGTGGTCACGGTGAACGAATAAAACGGCGCCAAACGTCTCTCGTCAGGCCGTGCTCTCTCCAATAATTCGCTTTCACCGAGGCAATAGCCGAGATCGTGGTCACGGTGAACGAATAAAACCGCGCCGAACGTCTCTCGTCAGGCCGTGCTCGCTCCAATAATTCGCTTTCACCGAGGCAATAGCCGAGATCGTGGTCACGGTGAACGAATAAAACGGCGCCAAACGTCTCTCGTCAGGCCGTGCTCTCTCCAATAATTCGCTTTCACCGAGGCAATAGCCGAGATCGTGGTCACGGTGAACGAATAAAACCGCGCCGAACGTCTCTCGTCAGGCCGTGCTCTCTCCAATAATTCGCTTTCACCGAGGCAATAGCCGAGATCGTGGTCACGGTGAACGAATAAAACCGCGCCGAACGTCTCTCGTCAGGCCGTGCTCTCTCCAATAATTCGCTTTCACCGAGGCAATAGCCGAGATCGTGGTCACGGTGAACAAATAAAACCGCGCCAAACGTCTCTCGTCAGGCCGTGCTCTCTCCAATAATTCGCTTTCACCGAGGCAATAGCCGAGATCGTGGTCACGGTGAACGAATAAAACCGCGCCGAACGTCTCTCGTCAGGCCGTGCTCGCTCCAATAATTCGCTTTCACCGAGGCAAAAGCCGAGATCGTGGTCACGGTGAACGAATAAAACCGCGCCGAACGTCTCTCGTCAGGCCGTGCTCTCTCCAATAATTCGCTTTCACCGAGGCAATAGCCGAGATCGTGGTCACGGTGAACGAATAAAACCGCGCCGAACGTCTCTCGTCAGGCCGTGCTCTCTCCAATAATTCGCTTTCACCGAGGCAATAGCCGAGATCGTGGTCACGGTGAACGAATAAAACCGCGCCGAACGTCTCTCGTCAGGCCGTGCTCGCTCCAATAATTCGCTTTCACCGAGGCAATAGCCGAGATCGTGGTCACGGTGAACGAATAAAACCGCGCCGAACGTCTCTCGTCAGGCCGTGCTCTCTCCAATAATTCGCCTTCACCGAGGCAATAGCCGAGATCGTGGTCACGGTGAACGAATAAAACGGCGCCGAACGTCTCTCGTCAGGCCGTGCTCTCTCCAATAATTCGCTTTCACCGAGGCAATAGCCGAGATCGTGGTCACGGTGAACGAATAAAACGGCGCCAAACGTCTCTCGTCAGGCCGTGCTCTCTCCAATAATTCGCTTTCACCGAGGCAATAGCCGAGATCGTGGTCACGGTGAACGAATAAAACCGCGCCAAACGTCTCTCGTCAGGCCGTGCTCTCTCCAATAATTCGCTTTCACCGAGGCAATAGCCGAGATCGTGGTCACGGTGAACGAATAAAACGGCGCCAAACGTCTCTCGTCAGGCCGTGCTCGCTCCAATAATTCGCTTTCACCGAGGCAATAGCCGAGATAGTGGTCACGGTGAACGAATAAAACCGCGCCAAACGTCTCTCGTCAGGCCGTGCTCTCTCCAATAATTCGCTTTCACCGAGGCAATAGCCGAGATCGTGGTCACGGTGAACGAATAAAACGGCGCCAAACGTCTCTCGTCAGGCCGTGCTCGCTCCAATGATTCGCTTTCACCGAGGCAATAGCCGAGATCGTGGTCACGGTGAACGAATAAAACGGCGCCAAACGTCTCTCGTCAGGCCGTGCTCGCTCCAATAATTCGCTTTCACCGAGGCAATAGCCGAGATCGTGGTCACGTTGAACGAATAAAACGGTGCCAAACGTCTCTCGTCAGGCCGTGCTCTCTCCAATAATTCGCTTTCGCCGAGGCAATAGCCGAGATCGTGGTCACGGTGAACGAATAAAACGGCGCCAAACGTCTCTCGTCAGGCCGTGCTCGCTCCAATAATTCGCTTTCACCGAGGCAATAGCCGAGATCGTGGTCACGGTGAACGAATAAAACGGCGCCAAACGTCTCTCGTCCGGCCGTGCTCGCTCCAATAATTCGCTTTCACCGAGGCAATAGCCGAGATCGTGGTCACGGTGAACGAATAAAACGGCGCCGAACGTCTCTCGTCAGGCCGTGCTCTCTCCAATAATTCGCTTTCACCGAGGCAATAGCCGAGATCGTGGTCACGGTGAACGAATAAAACGGCGCCAAACGTCTCTCGTCAGGCCGTGCTCGCTCCAATAATTCGCTTTCACCGAGGCAATAGCCGAGATCGTGGTCACGGTGAACGAATAAAACCGCGCCGAACGTCTCTCGTCAGGCCGTGCTCTCTCCAATAATTCGCTTTCACCGAGGCAATAGCCGAGATCGTGGTCACGGTGAACGAATAAAACCGCGCCGAACGTCTCTCGTCAGGCCGTGCTCGCTCCAATAATTCGCTTTCACCGAGGCAATAGCCGAGATCGTGGTCACGGTGAACGAATAAAACGGCGCCAAACGTCTCTCGTCAGGCCGTGCTCGCTCCAATAATTCGCTTTCACCGAGGCAATAGCCGAGATCGTGGTCACGGTGAACGAATAAAACGGCGCCAAACGTCTCTCGTCAGGCCGTGCTCGCTCCAATAATTCGCTTTCACCGAGGCAATAGCCGAGATCGTGGTCACGGTGAACGAATAAAACCGCGCCGAACGTCTCTCGTCAGGCCGTGCTCTCTCCAATAATTCGCTTTCACCGAGGCAATAGCCGGGATCGTGGTCACGGTGAACGAATAAAACCGCGCCGAACGTCTCTCGTCAGGCCGTGCTCGCTCCAATAATTCGCTTTCACCGAGGCAATAGCCGAGATCGTGGTCACGGTGAACGAATAAAACCGCGCCGAACGTCTCTCGTCAGGCAGTGCTCGCTCCAATAATTCGCTTTCACCGAGGCAATAGCCGAGATCGTGGTCACGGTGAACGAATAAAACGGCGCCAAACGTCTCTCGTCAGGCCGTGCTCGCTCCAATAATTCGCTTTCACCGAGGCAATAGCCGAGATCGTGGTCACGGTGAACGAATAAAACCGCGCCAAACGTCTCTCGTCAGGCCGTGCTCGCTCCAATAATTCGCTTTCACCGAGGCAATAGCCGAGATCGTGGTCACGGTGAACGAATAAAACCGCGCCAAACGTCTCTCGTGAGGCCGTGCTCTCTCCAATAATTCGCTTTCACCGAGGCAATAGCCGAGATCGTGGTCACGGTGAACGAATAAAACCGCGCCGAACGTCTCTCGTCAGGCCGTGCTCGCTCCAATAATTCGCTTTCACCGAGGCAATAGCCGAGATCGTGGTCACGGTGAACGAATAAAACGGCGCCAAACGTCTCTCGTCAGGCCGTGCTCGCTCCAATAATTCGCTTTCACCGAGGCAATAGCCGAGATCGTGGTCACGGTGAACGAATAAAACCGCGCCGAACGTCTCTCGTCAGGCCGTGCTCTCTCCAATAATTCGCTTTCACCGAGGCAATAGCCGAGATCGTGGTCACGGTGAACGAATAAAACCGCGCCGAACGTCTCTCGTCAGGCCGTGCTCGCTCCAATAATTCGCTTTCACCGAGGCAATAGCCGAGATCGTGGTCACGGTGAACGAATAAAACGGCGCCAAACGTCTCTCGTCAGGCCGTGCTCGCTCCAATAATTCGCTTTCACCGAGGCAATAGCCGAGATCGTGGTCACGGTGAACGAATAAAACCGCGCCGAACGTCTCTCGTCAGGCCGTGCTCTCTCCAATAATTCGCTTTCACCGAGGCAACAGCCGAGATCGTGGTCACGGTGAACGAATAAAACCGCGCCGAACGTCTCTCGTCAGGCCGTGCTCGCTCCAATAATTTGCTTTCACCGAGGCAATAGCCGAGATCGTGGTCACGGTGAACGAATAAAACGGCGCCAAACGTCTCTCGTCAGGCCGTGCTCGCTCCAATAATTCGCTTTCACCGAGGCAATAGCCGAGATCGTGGTCACGGTGAACGAATAAAACCGCGCCGAACGTCTCTCGTCAGGCCGTGCTCTCTCCAATAATTCGCTTTCACCGAGGCAATAGCCGAGATCGTGGTCACGGTGAACGAATAAAACGGCGCCAAACGTCTCTCGTCAGGCCGTGCTCTCTCCAATAATTCGCTTTCACCGAGGCAATAGCCGAGATCGTGGTCACGGTGAACGAATAAAACGGCGCCAAACGTCTCTCGTCAGGCCGTGCTCGCTCCAATAATTCGCTTTCACCGAGGCAATAGCCGAGATCGTGGTCACGGTGAACGAATAAAACGGCGCCAAACGTCTCTCGTCAGGCCGTGCTCGCTCCAATAATTCGCTTTCACCGAGGCAATAGCCGAGATCGTGGTCACGGTGAACGAATAAAACGGTGCCAAACGTCTCTCGTCAGGCCGTGCTCTCTCCAATAATTCGCTTTCACCGAGGCAATAGCCAAGATCGTGGTCACGGTGAACGAATAAAACGGCGCCAAACGTCTCTCGTCAGGCCGTGCTCGCTCCAATAATTCGCTTTCACCGAGGCAATAGCCGAGATCGTGGTCACGGTGAACGAATAAAACGGCGCCAAACGTCTCTCGTCAGGCCGTGCTCGCTCCAATAATTCGCTTTCACCGAGGCAATAGCCGAGATCGTGGTCACGGTGAACGAATAAAACCGCGCCGAACGTCTCTCGTCAGGCCGTGCTCTCTCCAATAATTCGCTTTCACCGAGGCAATAGCCGAGATCGTGGTCACGGTGAACGAATAAAACGGCGCCAAACGTCTCTCGTCAGGCCGTGCTCGCTCCAATAATTCGCTTTCACCGAGGCAATAGCCGAGATCGTGGTCACGGTGAACGAATAAAACCGCGCCGAACGTCTCTCGTCAGGCCGTGCTCTCTCCAATAATTCGCTTTCACCGAGGCAATAGCCGAGATCGTGGTCACGGTGAACGAATAAAACCGCGCCGAACGTCTCTCGTCAGGCCGTGCTCGCTCCAATAATTCGCTTTCACCGAGGCAATAGCCGAGATCGTGGTCACGGTGAACGAATAAAACGGCGCCAAACGTCTCTCGTCAGGCCGTGCTCGCTCCAATAATTCGCTTTCACCGAGGCAATAGCCGAGATCGTGGTCACGGTGAACGAATAAAACGGCGCCAAACGTCTCTCGTCAGGCCGTGCTCGCTCCAATAATTCGCTTTCACCGAGGCAATAGCCGAGATCGTGGTCACGGTGAACGAATAAAACCGCGCCGAACGTCTCTCGTCAGGCCGTGCTCTCTCCAATAATTCGCTTTCACCGAGGCAATAGCCGAGATCGTGGTCACGGTGAACGAATAAAACCGCGCCGAACGTCTCTCGTCAGGCCGTGCTCGCTCCAATAATTCGCTTTCACCGAGGCAATAGCCGAGATCGTGGTCACGGTGAACGAATAAAACCGCGCCGAACGTCTCTCGTCAGGCCGTGCTCGCTCCAATAATTCGCTTTCACCGAGGCAATAGCCGAGATCGTGGTCACGGTGAACGAATAAAACGGCGCCAAACGTCTCTCGTCAGGCCGTGCTCGCTCCAATAATTCGCTTTCACCGAGGCAATAGCCGAGATCGTGGTCACGGTGAACGAATAAAACGGCGCCAAACGTCTCTCGTCAGGCCGTGCTCGCTCCAATAATTCGCTTTCACCGAGGCAATAGCCGAGATCGTGGTCACGGTGAACGAATAAAACGGCGCCAAACGTCTCTCGTCAGGCCGTGCTCGCTCCAATAATTCGCTTTCACCGAGGCAATAGCCGAGATCGTGGTCACGGTGAACGAATAAAACCGTGCCGAACGTCTCTCGTCAGGCCGTGCTCTCTCCAATAATTCGCTTTCACCGAGGCAATAGCCGAGATCGTGGTCACGGTGAACGAATAAAACGGCGCCAAACGTCTCTCGTCAGGCCGTGCTCGCTCCAATAATTCGCTTTCACCGAGGCAATAGCCGAGATCGTGGTCACGGTGAACGAATAAAACGGCGCCAAACGTCTCTCGTCAGGCCGTGCTCGCTCCAATAATTCGCTTTCACCGAGGCAATAGCCGAGATCGTGATCACGGTGAACGAATAAAACCGCGCCGAACGTCTCTCGTCAGGCCGTGCTCTCTCCAATAATTCGCTTTCACCGAGGCAATAGCCGAGATCGTGGTCACGGTGAACGAATAAAACGGCGCCAAACGTCTCTCGTCAGGCCGTGCTCGCTCCAATAATTCGCTTTCACCGAGGCAATAGCCGAGATCGTGGTCACGGTGAACGAATAAAACCGCGCCGAACGTCTCTCGTCAGGCCGTGCTCTCTCCAATAATTCGCTTTCACCGAGGCAATAGCCGAGATCGTGGTCACGGTGAACGAATAAAACGGCGCCAAACGTCTCTCGTCAGGCCGTGCTCGCTCCAATAATTCGCTTTCACCGAGGCAATAGCCGAGATCGTGGTCATGGTGAACGAATAAAACGGCGCCAAACGTCTCTCGTCAGGCCGTGCTCGCTCCAATAATTCGCTTTCACCGAGGCAATAGCCGAGATCGTGGTCACGGTGAACGAATAAAACCGCGCCGAACGTCTCTCGTCAGGCCGTGCTCTCTCCAATAATTCGCTTTCACCGAGGCAATAGCCGAGATCGTGGTCACGGTGAACGAATAAAACGGCGCCAAACGTCTCTCGTCAGGCCGTGCTCGCTCCAATAATTCGCTTTCACCGAGGCAATAGCCGAGATCGTGGTCACGGTGAACGAATAAAACGGCGCCAAACGTCTCTCGTCAGGCGGTGCTCGCTCCAATAATTCGCTTTCACCGAGGCAATAGCCGAGATCGCGGTCACGGTGAACGAATAAAACGGCGCCAAACGTCTCTCGTCAGGCCGTGCTCGCTCCAATAATTCGCTTTCACCGAGGCAATAGCCGAGATCGTGGTCACGGTGAACGAATAAAACGGCGCCAAACGTCTCTCGTCAGGCCGTGCTCGCTCCAATAATTCGCTTTCACCGAGGCAATAGCCGAGATCGTGGTCACGGTGAACGAATAAAACGGCGCCAAACGTCTCTCGTCAGGCCGTGCTCTCTCCAATAATTCGCTTTCACCGAGGCAATAGCCGAGATCGTGGTCACGGTGAACGAATAAAACGGCGCCAAACGTCTCTCGTCAGGCCGTGCTCGCTCCAATAATTCGCTTTCACCGAGGCAATAGCCGAGATCGTGGTCACGGTGAACGAATAAAACGGCGCCAAACGTCTCTCGTCAGGCGGTGCTCGCTCCAATAATTCGCTTTCACCGAGGCAATAGCCGAGATCGTGGTCACGGTGAACGAATAAAACGGCGCCAAACGTCTCTCGTCAGGCCGTGCTCGCTCCAATAATTCGCTTTCACCGAGGCAATAGCCGAGATCGTGGTCACGGTGAACGAATAAAACGGCGCCAAACGTCTCTCGTCAGGCCGTGCTCGCTCCAATAATTCGCTTTCACCGAGGCAATAGCCGAGATCGTGGTCACGGTGAACGAATAAAACGGCGCCAAACGTCTCTCGTCAGGCCGTGCTCTCTCCAATAATTCGCTTTCACCGAGGCAATAGCCGAGATCGTGGTCACGGTGAACGAATAAAACCGCGCCGAACGTCTCTCGTCAGGCCGTGCTCGCTCCAATAATTCGCTTTCACCGAGGCAATAGCCGAGATCGTGGTCACGGTGAACGAATAAAACGGCGCCAAACGTCTCTCGTCAGGCCGTGCTCGCTCCAATAATTCGCTTTCACCGAGGCAATAGCCGAGATCGTGGTCACGGTGAACGAATAAAACCGCGCCGAACGTCTCTCGTCAGGCCGTGCTCTCTCCAATAATTCGCTTTCACCGAGGCAATAGCCGAGATCGTGGTCACGGTGAACGAATAAAACCGCGCCGAACGTCTCTCGTCAGGCCGTGCTCTCTCCAATAATTCGCTTTCACCGAGGCAATAGCCGAGATCGTGGTCACGGTGAACGAATAAAACGGCGCCAAACGTCTCTCGTCAGGCCGTGCTCGCTCCAATAATTCGCTTTCACCGAGGCAATAGCCGAGATCGTGGTCACGGTGAACGAATAAAACCGCGCCGAACGTCTCTCGTCAGGCCGTGCTCTCTCCAATAATTCGCTTTCACCGAGGCAATAGCCGAGATCGTGGTCACGGTGAACGAATAAAACCGCGCCGAACGTCTCTCGTCAGGCCGTGCTCGCTCCAATAATTCGCTTTCACCGAGGCAATAGCCGAGATCGTGGTCACGGTGAACGAATAAAACGGCGCCAAACGTCTCTCGTCAGGCCGTGCTCGCTCCAATAATTCGCTTTCACCGAGGCAATAGCCGAGATCGTGGTCACGGTGAACGAATAAAACGGCGCCAAACGTCTCTCGTCAGGCCGTGCTCGCTCCAATAATTCGCTTTCACCGAGGCAATAGCCGAGATCGTGGTCATGGTGAACGAATAAAACGGCGCCAAACGTCTCTCGTCAGGCCGTGCTCGCTCCAATAATTCGCTTTCACCGAGGCAATAGCCGAGATCGTGGTCACGGTGAACGAATAAAACCGCGCCGAACGTCTCTCGTCAGGCCGTGCTCTCTCCAATAATTCGCTTTCACCGAGGCAATAGCCGAGATCGTGGTCACGGTGAACGAATAAAACGGCGCCAAACGTCTCTCGTCAGGCCGTGCTCGCTCCAATAATTCGCTTTCACCGAGGCAATAGCCGAGATCGTGATCACGGTGAACGAATAAAACCGCGCCGAACGTCTCTCGTCAGGCCGTGCTCTCTCCAATAATTCGCTTTCACCGAGGCAATAGCCGAGATCGTGGTCACGGTGAACGAATAAAACGGCGCCAAACGTCTCTCGTCAGGCGTGCTCGCTCCAATAATTCGCTTTCACCGAGGCAATAGCCGAGATCGTGGTCACGGTGAACGAATAAAACCGCGCCGAACGTCTCTCGTCAGGCCGTGCTCTCTCCAATAATTCGCTTTCACCGAGGCAATAGCCGAGATCGTGGTCACGGTGAACGAATAAAACGGCGCCAAACGTCTCTCGTCAGGCCGTGCTCGCTCCAATAATTCGCTTTCACCGAGGCAATAGCCGAGATCGTGGTCATGGTGAACGAATAAAACGGGCGCCAAACGTCTCTCGTCAGGCCGTGCTCGCTCCAATAATTCGCTTTCACCGAGGCAATAGCCGAGATCGTGGTCACGGTGAACGAATAAAACCGCGCCGAACGTCTCTCGTCAGGCCGTGCTCTCTCCAATAATTCGCTTTCACCGAGGCAATAGCCGAGATCGTGGTCACGGTGAACGAATAAAACGGCGCCAAAACGTCTCTCGTCAGGCCGTGCTCGCTCCAATAATTCGCTTTCACCGAGGCAATAGCCGAGATCGTGGTCACGGTGAACGAATAAAACGGCGCCAAACGTCTCTCGTCAGGCGGTGCTCGCTCCAATAATTCGCTTTCACCGAGGCAATAGCCGAGATCGTGGTCACGGTGAACGAATAAAACGGCGCCAAACGTCTCTCGTCAGGCCGTGCTCGCTCCAATAATTCGCTTTCACCGAGGCAATAGCCGAGATCGTGGTCACGGTGAACGAATAAAACGGCGCCAAACCTCTCTCGTCAGGCCGTGCTCGCTCCAATAATTCGCTTTCACCGAGGCAATAGCCGAGATCGTGGTCACGGTGAACGAATAAAAACGGCGCCAAACGTCTCTCGTCAGGCCGTGCTCTCTCCAATAATTCGCTTTCACCGAGGCAATAGCCGAGATCGTGGTCACGGTGGAACGAATAAAACGGCGCCAAACGTCTCTCGTCAGGCCGTGCTCGCTCCAATAATTCGCTTTCACCGAGGCAATAGCCGAGATCGTGGTCACGGTGAACGAATAAAACGGCGCCAAACGTCTCTCGTCAGGCGGTGCTCGCTCCAATAATTCGCTTTCACCGAGGCAATAGCCGAGATCGTGGTCACGGTGAACGAATAAAACGGCGCCAAACGTCTCTCGTCAGGCCGTGCTCGCTCCAATAATTCGCTTTCACCGAGGCAATAGCCGAGATCGTGGTCACGGTGAACGAATAAAACGGCGCCAAACGTCTCTCGTCAGGCCGTGCTCGCTCCAATAATTCGCTTTCACCGAGGCAATAGCCGAGATCGTGGTCACGGTGAATGAATAAAACGGCGCCAAACGTCTCTCGTCAGGCCGTGCTCTCTCCAATAATTCGCTTTCACCGAGGCAATAGCCGAGATCGTGGTCACGGTGAACGAATAAAACCGCGCCGAACGTCTCTCGTCAGGCCGTGCTCGCTCCAATAATTCGCTTTCACCGAGGCAATAGCCGAGATCGTGGTCACGGTGAACGAATAAAACGGCGCCAAACGTCTCTCGTCAGGCCGTGCTCGCTCCAATAATTCGCTTTCACCGAGGCAATAGCCGAGATCGTGGTCACGGTGAACGAATAAAACCGCGCCGAACGTCTCTCGTCAGGCCGTGCTCTCTCCAATAATTCGCTTTCACCGAGGCAATAGCCGAGATCGTGGTCACGGTGAACGAATAAAACCGCGCCGAACGTCTCTCGTCAGGCCGTGCTCTCTCCAATAATTCGCTTTCACCGAGGCAATAGCCGAGATCGTGGTCACGGTGAACGAATAAAACGGCGCCAAACGTCTCTCGTCAGGCCGTG
Source organism: Ixodes scapularis (assembly GCF_016920785.2). Taxonomy (NCBI): domain Eukaryota; kingdom Metazoa; phylum Arthropoda; class Arachnida; order Ixodida; family Ixodidae; genus Ixodes; species Ixodes scapularis. Next base: position 243,068 of record NW_024610433.1, read on the forward strand.
CTCGCTCCAATAATTCGCTTTCACCGAGGCAATAGCCGAGATCGTGGTCACGGTGAACGAATAAAACCGCGCCGAACGTCTCTCGTCAGGCCGTGCTCTCTCCAATAATTCGCTTTCACCGAGGCAATAGCCGAGATCGTGGTCACGGTGAACGAATAAAACCGCGCCGAACGTCTCTCGTCAGGCCGTGCTCGCTCCAATAATTCGCTTTCACCGAGGCAATAGCCGAGATCGTGGTCACGGTGAACGAATAAAACGGCGCCAAACGTCTCTCGTCAGGCCGTGCTCGCTCCAATAATTCGCTTTCACCGAGGCAATAGCCGAGATCGTGGTCACGGTGAACGAATAAAACGGCGCCAAACGTCTCTCGTCAGGCCGTGCTCGCTCCAATAATTCGCTTTCACCGAGGCAATAGCCGAGATCGTGGTCACGGTGAACGAATAAAACGGCGCCAAACGTCTCTCGTCAGGCCGTGCTCGCTCCAATAATTCGCTTTCACCGAGGCAATAGCCGAGATCGTGGTCACGGTGAACGAATAAAAACGGCGCCAAACGTCTCTCGTCAGGCCGTGCTCGCTCCAATAATTCGCTTTCACCGAGGCAATAGCCGAGATCGTGATCACGGTGAACGAATAAAACCGCGCCGAACGTCTCTCGTCAGGCCGTGCTCTCTCCAATAATTCGCTTTCACCGAGGCAATAGCTTGATCGTGGTCACGGTGAACGAATAAAACGGCGCCAAACGTCTCTCGTCAGGCCGTGCTCGCTCCAATAATTCGCTTTCACCGAGGCATTAGCCGAGATCGTGGTCACGGTGAACGAATAAAACCGCGCCGAACGTCTCTCGTCAGGCCGTGCTCTCTCCAATAATTCGCTTTCACCGAGGCAATAGCCGAGATCGTGGTCACGGTGAACGAATAAAACGGCGCCAAACGTCTCTCGTCAGGCCGTGCTCGCTCCAATAATTCGCTTTCACCGAGGCAATAGCCGAGATCGTGGTCATGGTGAACGAATAAAACGGCGCCAAACGTCTCTCGTCAGGCCGTGCTCGCTCCAATAATTCGCTTTCACCGAGGCAATAGCCGAGATCGTGGTCACGGTGAACGAATAAAACCGCGCCGAACGTCTCTCGTCAGGCCGTGCTCTCTCCAATAATTCGCTTTCACCGAGGCAATAGCCGAGATCGTGGTCACGGTGAACGAATAAAACGGCGCCAAACGTCTCTCGTCAGGCCGTGCTCGCTCCAATAATTCGCTTTCACCGAGGCAATAGCCGAGATCGTGGTCACGGTGAACGAATAAAACGGCGCCAAACGTCTCTCGTCAGGCGGTGCTCGCTCCAATAATTCGCTTTCACCGAGGCAATAGCCGAGATCGTGGTCACGGTGAACGAATAAAACGGCGCCAAACGTCTCTCGTCAGGCGGTGCTCGCTCCAATAATTCGCTTTCACCGAGGCAATAGCCGAGATCGTGGTCACGGTGAACGAATAAAACGGCGCCAAACGTCTCTCGTCAGGCCGTGCTCGCTCCAATAATTCGCTTTCACCGAGGCAATAGCCGAGATCGTGGTCACGGTGAACGAATAAAACGGCGCCAAACGTCTCTCGTCAGGCCTTGCTCGCTCCAATAATTCGCTTTCACCGAGGCAATAGCCGAGATCGTGGTCACGGTGAACGAATAAAACGGCGCCAAACGTCTCTCGTCAGGCCGTGCTCGCTCCAATAATTCGCTTTCACCGAGGCATTAGCCGAGATCGTGGTCACGGTGAACGAATAAAAACCGCGCCGAACGTCTCTCGTCAGGCCGTGCTCTCTCCAATAATTCGCTTTCACCGAGGCAATAGCCGAGATCGTGGTCACGGTGAACGAATAAAACGGCGCCAAACGTCTCTCGTCAGGCCGTGCTCGCTCCAATAATTCGCTTTCACCGAGGCAATAGCCGAGATCGTGGTCATGGTGAACGAATAAAACGGCGCCAAACGTCTCTCGTCAGGCCGTGCTCGCTCCAATAATTCGCTTTCACCGAGGCAATAGCCGAGATCGTGGTCACGGTGAACGAATAAAACCGCGCCGAACGTCTCTCGTCAGGCCGTGCTCTCTCCAATAATTCGCTTTCACCGAGGCAATAGCCGAGATCGTGGTCACGGTGAACGAATAAAACGGCGCCAAACGTCTCTCGTCAGGCCGTGCTCGCTCCAATAATTCGCTTTCACCGAGGCAATAGCCGAGATCGTGGTCACGGTGAACGAATAAAACGGCGCCAAACGTCTCTCGTCAGGCGGTGCTCGCTCCAATAATTCGCTTTCACCGAGGCAATAGCCGAGATCGTGGTCACGGTGAACGAATAAAACGACGCCAAAACGTCTCTCGTCAGGCGGTGCTCGCTCCAATAATTCGCTTTCACCGAGGCAATAGCCGAGATCGTGGTCACGGTGAACGAATAAAACGGCGCCAAACGTCTCTCGTCAGGCCGTGCTCGCTCCAATAATTCGCTTTCACCGAGGCAATAGCCGAGATCGTGGTCACGGTGAACGAATAAAACGGCGCCAAACGTCTCTCGTCAGGCCGTGCTCGCTCCAATAATTCGCTTTCACCGAGGCAATAGCCGAGATCGTGGTCACGGTGAACGAATAAAACGGCGCCAAACGTCTCTCGTCAGGCCGTGCTCGCTCCAATAATTCGCTTTCACCAAGGCAATAGCCGAGATCGTGGTCACGGTGAACGAATAAAACGGCGCCAAACGTCTCTCGTCAGGCCGTGCTCGCTCCAATAATTCGCTTTCACCGAGGCAATAGCCGAGATCGTGGTCACGGTGAACGAATAAAACGGCGCCAAACGTCTCTCGTCAGGCCGTGCTCGCTCCAATAATTCGCTTTCACCGAGGCAATAGCCGAGATCGTGGTCACGGTGAACGAATAAAACCGCGCCGAACGTCTCTCGTCAGGCCGTGCTCTCTCCAATAATTCGCTTTCACCGAGGCAATAGCCGAGATCGTGGTCACGGTGAACGAATAAAACGGCGCCAAACGTCTCTCGTCAGGCCGTGCTCGCTCCAATAATTCGCTTTCACCGAGGCAATAGCCGAGATCGTGGTCACGGTGAACGAATAAAACGGCGCCAAACGTCTCTCGTCAGGCCGTGCTCGCTCCAATAATTCGCTTTCACCGAGGCAATAGCCGAGATCGTGATCACGGTGAACGAATAAAACCGCGCCGAACGTCTCTCGTCAGGCCGTGCTCTCTCCATTAATTCGCTTTCACCGAGGCAATAGCCGAGATCGTGGTCACGGTGAACGAATAAAACGGCGCCAAACGTCTCTCGTCAGGCCGTGCTCGCTCCAATAATTCGCTTTCACCGAGGCAATAGCCGAGATCGTGGTCACGGTGAACGAATAAAACCGCGCCGAACGTCTCTCGTCAGGCCGTGCTCTCTCCAATAATTCGCTTTCACCGAGGCAATAGCCGAGATCGTGGTCACGGTGAACGAATAAAACGGCGCCAAACGTCTCTCGTCAGGCCGTGCTCGCTCCAATAATTCGCTTTCACCGAGGCAATAGCCGAGATCGTGGTCATGGTGAACGAATAAAACGGCGCCAAACGTCTCTCGTCAGGCCGTGCTCGCTCCAATAATTCGCTTTCACCGAGGCAATAGCCGAGATCGTGGTCACGGTGAACGAATAAAACCGCGCCGAACGTCTCTCGTCAGGCCGTGCTCTCTCCAATAATTCGCTTTCACCGAGGCAATAGCCGAGATCGTGGTCACGGTGAACGAATAAAACGGCGCCAAACGTCTCTCGTCAGGCCGTGCTCGCTCCAATAATTCGCTTTCACCGAGGCAATAGCCGAGATCGTGGTCACGGTGAACGAATAAAACGGCGCCAAACGTCTCTCGTCAGGCGGTGCTCGCTCCAATAATTCGCTTTCACCGAGGCAATAGCCGAGATCGTGGTCACGGTGAACGAATAAAACGGCGCCAAACGTCTCTCGTCAGGCCGTGCTCGCTCCAATAATTCGCTTTCACCGAGGCAATAGCCGAGATCGTGGTCACGGTGAACGAATAAAACGGCGCCAAACGTCTCTCGTCAGGCCGTGCTCGCTCCAATAATTCGCTTTCACCGAGGCAATAGCCGAGATCGTGGTCACGGTGAACGAATAAAACGGCGCCAAACGTCTCTCGTCAGGCCGTGCTCTCTCCAATAATTCGCTTTCACCGAGGCAATAGCCGAGATCGTGGTCACGGTGAACGAATAAAACGGCGCCAAACGTCTCTCGTCAGGCCGTGCTCGCTCCAATAATTCGCTTTCACCGAGGCAATAGCCGAGATCGTGGTCACGGTGAACGAATAAAACGGCGCCAAACGTCTCTCGTCAGGCGGTGCTCGCTCCAATAATTCGCTTTCACCGAGGCAATAGCCGAGATCGTGGTCACGGTGAACGAATAAAACGGCGCCAAACGTCTCTCGTCAGGCCGTGCTCGCTCCAATAATTCGCTTTCACCGAGGCAATAGCCGAGATCGTGGTCACGGTGAACGAATAAAACGGCGCCAAACGTCTCTCGTCAGGCCGTGCTCGCTCCAATAATTCGCTTTCACCGAGGCAATAGCCGAGATCGTGGTCACGGTGAACGAATAAAACGGCGCCAAACGTCTCTCGTCAGGCCGTGCTCTCTCCAATAATTCGCTTTCACCGAGGCAATAGCCGAGATCGTGGTCACGGTGAACGAATAAAACCGCGCCGAACGTCTCTCGTCAGGCCGTGCTCGCTCCAATAATTCGCTTTCACCGAGGCAATAGCCGAGATCGTGGTCACGGTGAACGAATAAAAACGGCGCCAAACGTCTCTCGTCAGGCCGTGCCTCGCTCCAATAATTCGCTTTCACCGAGGCAATAGCCGAGATCGTGGTCACGGTGAACGAATAAAACCACGCCGAACGTCTCTCGTCAGGCCGTGCTCTCTCCAATAATTCGCTTTCACCGAGGCAATAGCCGAGATCGTGGTCGCGGTGAACGAATAAAACCGCGCCGAACGTCTCTCGTCAGGCCGTGCTCTCTCCAATAATTCGCTTTCACCGAGGCAATAGCCGAGATCGTGGTCACGGTGAACGAATAAAACGGCGCCAAACGTCTCTCGTCAGGCCGTGCTCGCTCCAATAATTCGCTTTCACCGAGGCAATAGCCGAGATCGTGGTCACGGTGAACGAATAAAACCGCGCCGAACGTCTCTCGTCAGGCCGTGCTCTCTCCAATAATTCGCTTTCACCGAGGCAATAGCCGAGATCGTGGTCACGGTGAACGAATAAAACCGCGCCGAACGTCTCTCGTCAGGCCGTGCTCGCTCCAATAATTCGCTTTCACCGAGGCAATAGCCGAGATCGTGGTCACGGTGAACGAATAAAACGGCGCCAAACGTCTCTCGTCAGGCCGTGCTCGCTCCAATAATTCGCTTTCACCGAGGCAATAGCCGAGATCGTGGTCACGGTGAACGAATAAAACGGCGCCAAACGTCTCTCGTCAGGCCGTGCTCGCTCCAATAATTCGCTTTCACCGAGGCAATAGCCGAGATCGTGGTCACGGTGAACGAATAAAACGGCGCCAAACGTCTCTCGTCAGGCCGTGCTCGCTCCAATAATTCGCTTTCACCGAGGCAATAGCCGAGATCGTGGTCACGGTGAACGAATAAAACGGCGCCAAACGTCTCTCGTCAGGCCGTGCTCGCTCCAATAATTCGCTTTCACCGAGGCAATAGCCGAGATCGTGATCACGGTGAACGAATAAAACCGCGCCGAACGTCTCTCGTCAGGCCGTGCTCTCTCCAATAATTCGCTTTCACCGAGGCAATAGCCGAGATCGTGGTCACGGTGAACGAATAAAACGGCGCCAAACGTCTCTCGTCAGGCCGTGCTCGCTCCAATAATTCGCTTTCACCGAGGCAATAGCCGAGATCGTGGTCACGGTGAACGAATAAAACCGCGCCGAACGTCTCTCGTCAGGCCGTGCTCTCTCCAATAATTCGCTTTCACCGAGGCAATAGCCGAGATCGTGGTCACGGTGAACGAATAAAACGGCGCCAAACGTCTCTCGTCAGGCCGTGCTCGCTCCAATAATTCGCTTTCACCGAGGCAATAGCCGAGATCGTGGTCATGGTGAACGAATAAAACGGCGCCAAACGTCTCTCGTCAGGCCGTGCTCGCTCCAATAATTCGCTTTCACCGAGGCAATAGCCGAGATCGTGGTCACGGTGAACGAATAAAACCGCGCCGAACGTCCCTCGTCAGGCCGTGCTCTCTCCAATAATTCGCTTTCACCGAGGCAATAGCCGAGATCGTGGTCACGGTGAACGAATAAAACGGCGCCAAACGTCTCTCGTCAGGCCGTGCTCGCTCCAATAATTCGCTTTCACCGAGGCAATAGCCGAGATCGTGGTCACGGTGAACGAATAAAACGGCGCCAAACGTCTCTCGTCAGGCGGTGCTCGCTCCAATAATTCGCTTTCACCGAGGCAATAGCCGAGATCGTGGTCACGGTGAACGAATAAAACGGCGCCAAACGTCTCTCGTCAGGCCGTGCTCGCTCCAATAATTCGCTTTCACCGAGGCAATAGCCGAGATCGTGGTCACGGTGAACGAATAAAACGGCGCAAAACGTCTCCTCGTCAGGCCGTGCTCGCTC